>NW_028221414.1:263308-345130 GCF_014529385.1 Adiantum capillus-veneris | reverse complement strand
ATCAATGACTGCCAAGTGTATACAACATAGTTTTCTATAGTGGTATGTACCATTAGCGTAGGGCTCTAGCATTCTCTCTCTTATAGGTAGCAATGTCTGAGAGTAGCAGATGATCAACCCCAACCAAGGGCCTAAGCATTAATGAGAAAAATGTAATCAATTAGT
The DNA here is from genome assembly GCF_014529385.1 of Adiantum capillus-veneris. Classification (NCBI taxonomy): domain Eukaryota; kingdom Viridiplantae; phylum Streptophyta; class Polypodiopsida; order Polypodiales; family Pteridaceae; genus Adiantum; species Adiantum capillus-veneris. The sequence continues at coordinate 344,965 of NW_028221414.1, read as the reverse complement.
GGTCAAAAGTACCTAGCATTCAAGACCTTTCCTTGTAGTTTGAGGACAATCTGGAAGAGCCTTTTCTGCCCAACAGTTGCAAGAATTATGAGGGTTGAAGCCACTAAAGCATTGAGATCTGGTAGAGTGTCTGCAGTGGTTATGGGCACTTGTTGAAGCATTACAACCCCCATAAAATTTGTGAAAATAGGCAAAACTTTCAGCGTTCGATAGTGCTTTGTAGAAGATGCTGCAAAACTAGCTATCAATGTTTTGGAAAAATCATTTTTCCACACATACAAAAGTCCTTTCCTTGAATTTTCCAAGAGGAAAGTTTAGAAAATTAGGTTTATTTTTACCGGTTTTTACACTATTTTTCTCTACTTTAGGGCCAAATTTTTCCTTTACCCTTTCCCTAAACCGGCATTTTTGAAATTGAAAACGACACAATATTAAGCTGAGACACATTTTTCCCAACACACATGCTAGCTATATTGAGCGTCTCCTAGCATCAGGGGCCTCTTTTACAAAGCAAGGATTGCAAGTTCGTTCGTGGTGGGATGTAGCTCTAATTTTCATAATTTCTTGAGGTTGAAGGCCAAAGTAATATATCATTTTCATGAATTTTTTTCCAAAAAAATGACCCAATCCACAAACTCTACCTACGGTGCGTGCGGCATGCTATAGAAACTCCCTGGTCTAATGCTGCAACTAGTTGGCGCCGGCGCGGATTGGTTGCAGCAGTAAACCAGGGAGCTGCAGGACAGCGAAGCGTTATATTGGGCAAGCACAGCTGCACCAGAAGCTAGCAACAGCAGGAGCACCCCACCAGATCATGGCAAGCTTTACACGCTGCGAGAGATGACGTACTTGGCGGCTACAATGGACTGGGTGCCCACTTTCAAGAAATTGGCGCCAAGTTGCAGTAAGTCCCTGTGGCCAAATAGAACGTGGCTCGGCGGCGCCCAAAGTGCAGAAGAATGTACTATCGAGGGTGGCAGCACGGTGTCGGCGGTGAGGTGAGGCTGCATTCCCGCGAAGGTGCAGGAACTACGGGAGCTGGTGACGGATGGAAAGACAATGGACACGGCGTCCGTGCTGAAAGAGGCTGCCCACTACATTGGCTTCCTCAAGACGGAAGTGGAGGCGCTCTAGCGAGGCAACAACGCGCAGGCTCTTCTTCATGCAGCACCACCTTCCTCCTTGAAAATATAAATTTGCACAAGATCTTTATTCACACCTGTCCTCTGGGGAGAGGGGAGCAAGAATTCTCAAGGTCCGAAGCGCCCATATTTGTTGAGCATGGAGATAGTCCCAAAGACAATGGCGAAGAAAATATTCCCTACTACGAGCTCAAAACTGGCCTCAACTCCTTCCTACCTTGGTTGATGCAAATCACCATTGTGTGTGTGTGTGTGTGTGTGTGTGTGTGTGTGTGTGTGTGTGTGTGTGTGTGTGTGTGTGTGTGTGTGTGTGTGTGTGTATCCTGTGTTCTTCCTACCTTGGTTGATGCGAATCACCATTTGTGTTGTGTGTGTGTGTGTGTGTGTGTGTGTGTTGTGTGTGTGTGTGTGTGTGTGTGTGTGTGTGTGTGTGTGTGTGTGTGTGTGTGTGTGTGTGTGTGTGTGTGTGTGTGTGTGTGTGTGTGTGTGTGTGTGTGTGTGTGTGTGTGTGTGTGTGTGTGTGTGTGTGTGTGTGTGTGTGTGTGTGTGTGTGTGTGTGTGTGTGTGTGTGTGTGTGTGTGTGTGTGTGTGTGTGGAGAGAGAGAGAGAGAGAGAAGAGATCCATGACCCAAGTGTTGCATTTCACGTCATGGATTTTCTGAGTCTTTGAGGTGGTTTATGGTTTATCGCTTTCTCTTGCCTTATTAACTTGTGCTATAGTGGAGAGTAATCATATACTCAATCCAAGTTGATGACAGAATTCAACCAAGTGGCCCAGTAGTTGGAAAAACATACCCGGTTGTCAAAGAAACGACCAGTAGCAAAAAACAGCGACAGTTTTGGTTAAATTCATGCAGTATGTTGATGCCTATTTAGGCCATTATGGTATGCTCAGTCTCCATCAAAATAAAGTCAGGTTCAACAGAGTGGCAGAAAAGAGCCCCCCATCAAAAAAAATCCAGAAAAAACCTCATGTAAGAGGCATGGCAGTAAACACCTTTATCATTAACATTTCTGCAACTTTACCATAGTCACCATGTCATGGCATGATTAGCCATATATGCTTCTCATCAAGGAGTATCACAACCCGGTATTAGAGCAAGAGCAACATGCTAAAAAAAACCATCCTCAACAGTAGTTATTTCAATGAAATGCTCCCCTTTTTTCATTTTTTAATAAAAAGCCTGCAACAAAAAACATGTGGCAAGGAAGCAGACATGTGTGCTATAAGTAGTGAGCTCCATGCTTCAATTTCACTCGGGGGGTTCACTATGTGTAAAACTACCATATCACGTGCGTTCAAGACATGTTTGTAAAACCCCTTATCTGTGAATTTTGTTAAGAATATAATGTACCCTTTTCTTTTAAATTTGTAAGTTTTTTTTAAATTTGAAAAAATAATGCCCTTCTGTATATATATTTCTGTAAGTTTCAAGAACTTTAAATACCCTTCTGTTGAACTCACGTGATAGGTTACATTTTTATTATGTGACCTCCCCGGGCAATTTCAAGACACCAAGCAGATTTTTCTAGGCAAAGCAACAACCAAACAAAGCTAAGTGAGGGCCAGAGAAGTGCCCTCACCTCTTTATATAGAGGAAGAAGGGAGGCGTCCCGTTAGATCATAGTCATGAGTAGAATCTCCATGAGTGTACCGATTGCATTACGCGATAGTGAGACCACCTATGGTTGCAGAGAGAGAGCACATGCGCCTTCATGACAAGTAATGGTAGTAGGGTAGTAAACCACTAAGTAAAAACCTACTTGCAGGTACTAGATATGGGTCTAGTCCCATGGTGAGGAGGTGAAGTAAAAAATAAAAAAAGCCAGAAACTATATTTAACTACCACAGTGTGTGTGTGTGTGTGTGTGTGTCAGAGAGAGAGAGAGAGAGAGAGAGAGAGAATATATCCATGACCCGAGTGCTGCATTTCACGTCATGGGTTTTATGAGTCTTTGAGGTGGTTTATGGTTTATCGCTTTCTCTTGCCTTATTAACTTGTGCTTCTGAAAGTGGAACCACCTATTCAAGGTGCCCTGTACAAAGGAGAGTGTGTTGAGCAACCAAAGATCCTACAGGTAAATTCAGGGATGACTGCAGAGTCTTACAGCTTTTTACTTACCAATGACCCTATGCGACATCAGGTCACCGAGTATGGTTTGCAATTTTTGGAGGAGTTACATGGCTAGCTATTGGAAATGTAGCCAAGTGGGTAGGTACTCGATACATCATTTTTTTAATGGGCAAGACTTTTTTCCAAAAAATACTCGGATGTCAAAATTTGTCTGGGGTGGTGCCTTTGTCAGAGTTGTTTGGTGTATCTAATCTACTCGACAGGACATAGTACAAATGCGGCAATGTGAAAGTTTGGTGCTTTCACAGTGGTAGTAATCAGACTTCTACAATTTGGCTGGATCTTTTATCCAATGATCAAGCGTCATTAAGTGAGAGAGAGAGAGAGAGAGAGAGAGAGAGCTTGGAAGTTCGACTAAATTTGCATCTCTCTCCTCGCTTTTTTTTTGTGGGTGTCTAGAGAGCAACCATAAAGATCTCACAGGCTTTGGAAGTTGTAAATTGTAGCTTGTGGCAAATGTGAAAGTTTTGGTGCTTCCACAGTGGTAATAATCGGACTGGTAAAATTTGGGAAACACATGGATTTTTGTTCCAATGATCAAGCGTCATTAGGTGTTGAGGAGAGAGAGAGAGAGAGAGAGAGAGAGAGAGAGAGAGAGAGAGAGAGAGAGAGAGAGAGAGAGAGAGAGAGAGAGAGAGCTTGGATGTTCAACTAAATTTGCATCTCTCTCCTCTTTTTTTGTATGTGGGTGTCTAAAGAGCAACCATAAAGATCTTGCAGGCTTTGGAAGTTGTAAATCGTAGCTTGTTGCTCTCATTTCCTCCACCATTTCAGTTTTGAGATAGCAAGGGAAATGGATCAGGCAGCATTGTTGCTCTTGTATCAATTTGCTCGGATTTTTCTTCACTCGGTTTTTTTTGCTCAGTGATTAGAAACCCCCATATTTGGGGAGTGTGTCCTAATAGCCAATCCTAGCACACTAATGAAATTTTTTCAAGTGTAAGCATTGTTAGTTTTGTGGTGGTTTGCGACTAACGCATTAGTGACTCTAATCTTCATATTTGAGTGCTTAAATCACTATTTTTTTTACGTTTCGACCATAAGAGAGTGTTCCTAGACCATAGGGTGACCTTTTTGGATAGTTCTGTTGCAACTTTCAGAACCTTGATCATGGTGGATCATGATTTTGGTACCTTGCCAGATTGTGACCAGACTTGGTAGGATAGTGCCCCTAGGTGAATTACCTCCTCCTAAAGTTTTGTTGCATTTCGACTTCATTTGAGCGCCAAAATGGCGTGATGACCTAGACCAGTGAAATAGGACCTGATCACTGAGTGGTGATTTTCTTACTAAGGTTATGCTTGCTAAGTTTATGTGTTTGCTTGTTAGGTTTAATTCTTGACGATTGACAACCTCAAAGAGTCTCCGTGCCCCATCCAAGTCACTTCCTTAAGTATTGACCTATTTTTTTAGTATCTGATAGCTATATTATAGACATCCATTGCAGCATTTCACTAACATTGGCATTGGTGCGGGGGGAATGATCCTTAGATGGTGAGTGACCTAGTGCATATAAAGAGTGTTCTTTTCCAAAGATTTGTCTTCCATTCCGTTTACACCTTAGTAGTGAAGCAGCTAGACGCGAGATTTAGTGCTTGATAACTGCTAGAAGTCGGGGACTTTCTAGATCTACTCTCGAGAGGTAAAGAGGGTTGTGAGTGAGGTGGCCAAAAGCATTTCATTCTTTGATTTTTTCGTTACTTTTAGAGTGTTATGCCTTTTTTAAAAAACTTCATTTTGTATCATTTTGTTTGTTTTTCTTCATAGTTTCATTTCAGTACTTAGGAGTAGGGTAAGCAGAAACTATCACCATCAAAAATTTCGGTTGAAAGATCAAGGTGAAAATTGTTGAAAACCATATTTTGGGCAAAATGACCATAAACTCTAAAAAAATTATAAATTTGATGGTCAAAACTCAAAAGCTGATCTAAACCCAAAAGTAAGTGCAAAAAGGGAATGGCCAAGCCAAGAGAGTCAATCTGGAAAGTTCAATGAAATTTGGTGGAGGGACATGGATTGTGATCTATGGCCCCCTGTGATGACAGCTTGAGCAGAAACTAATACCATTGGGTCGAGTGTGGTTCCACATCACTGAATATACTATCTTGGTGAGAAATTGACACTATAAACTCATTCAAACCAAGTAATTGGGTCAAAGACACAAAAACCTTGGAAATTGACCAAAAATTTGGGGCTTTTCAACTTTTTGAGATCCAAATCTCAAAATAAGTCAAAATCTAACATCCACAAAGTGTAGGTATATAGTTGACCAAATTCAATACTCAAATGTGGTCAAACATGGATCACGATCCATGTCCCCCTTGATCATTTGGAGTTGAAATTTGACCAATGGGTAGCTAATTCCATTTGGAACAACTTTTCCAAAAGGCACCATAGCGAAAAGTGCAAAAAGTTGGTCAAGATAGCCAAACATAGAGACTAGTCAAAAATAGCAAGGCAGACATAAAATTTTTCTATTGATTGAAAAATCTTCATATCCAAAATTAAGTGGTGGAGTAGACTACTAACACTGCAAATAATCACACATGACAGATTTGGTGTCTGATGGAACATAAATTGCGATCAATGTATCCCATCAAGATTTTTGGCTGAGATTTGAGCAGTAGGGAGCTACGACATAGACAAACACTTTTCCCAAAAGAAGCATTGCCATACTTTTTGAAAAAAGTGATCAAAAGAGCCAAAAATAAAACATTGTCAAAAGCTACCATAGCATACTCAATATTTCACTTTTGATTGGTTAGAACTCATCGAAATTCAAAACTTTTTGGGGAACATGTTACAAATATCATAGGCTATCAGCTCACCAAATTCCAAGTCTAGAGGTGACCAAACATGGATTGCGATCCATGTACCTCATGTGAATTTTTGGACGAAAACTATAACAGCCTGTAGCAAAGACCATTGTGAACAAAACATCCAAAAGGAGGGTTGCCAAAAAAGTTCACAAAGAGGGTAAAAAGGGTCAAAAACACTTCAAGACCAGAAAACAACTAGGGATTGATTTTTGCTTGACCTCATCAAGTCCAAACCACACAAAAACTATATAGCTAGCATCAGGGGACCAAGGGCAAGTTGTTTGCCAAGTTCCAATGCCTTCTGACACAAGGGTACATGGATCGCGATCCATGTCCCCCTGTCACAAATTGAGACTAGATTTGCACTATAGCTAGAGAAGGTCCCCACGAGTCTAGTGGTCTTTTCAAAACTGTATTTGGATAGCAAAAACCAAGTCAAAAGCCCAGAATTGTAAAGCATTATTAGTAAGTGCTAGATTGACCTAAGCTTCAATCTAGAGGTCCAAATCCAAAAAAATTTGATACCATAGCATCTACTAATCATGATGATCGTGATGGTACGAAGAAAAATCAATTTGACCTCTAAACATGGATCACGATCCATGTATCCGTGGTGAAATCTTGACCTAATAGTTTCCAGATCATTAGTGCACACATAAGGAAACATATCCCCAAGCCTAGTTTTGAAAAATATTGAGCAAAATTGGGTCAAAAGACATCAAAACAGGTGACAAATTGAAAATCATAGGGCAAACCTAGTGTTGGTCATTTGACCATTCAAAACTTGCTCCAATCCAAAAATATTTGAGATTTAGCTTGTGGACATAGTAAAAAACAAGCTTCCCAAAGATCAAGTCCAGATGTGGTTGAACGTGGAACGCGATCCATGTCTCCCAACCTCAAAATTTGGTGAAAATTGGTACAGAGCTTGCATATGACCTGGTCTACATACTATCAAAATTTGGAGTAAAAATTTGACATGAGGTCATGGATCACGATTCATGTACCTCCTCAGAGTGGGGGTATGCTTGTAAACATACTTGAGTACATCTCAAATCTTTAAGCTAAAAATACCTTCTAGAGACTAGGATACAAGCCACTCAAAGACATACAACCCGTAAGAAATGTTGCAATACGTTCAAGAGTGAGAATCAACAAAGACCTAGAGGAGAAGCATCCTCTAATCAACAAACCCAATGTGAATTTTTTTCCAGGTTTCCTAATTTCAAACTTTTAGGGTACCCAAAACCAGTTTCTAGAGACCAAAGATCAACAAAGACTTGAATTTTAAGAGACCTGACCAGGGAAAAAAGGGATAGGTTGCACTGAACCAGGTTGAGCTTGTCCAAGACTATCTTGAGAGGTTTTGAGTGAGCCTTAACGATGACAAATCATCCACCACCAGGGTTTTCTACTCCTCAAAGACATGCAAACCACAAGAAATGTTGCAATACCTTTGACAGTGGGATTGGGAGAATACCTAGAGGAGAGGCATCCGTTGATCAACATATTGAACATGAGATTCATCAAAACCAATGAATCCATGATAGCTCCAATGCATTATGCTCATGAGGGTTTGTATAGATTCACAAATGGGGATCAACATACCTTCTACAATTGTGTAGGACCCAATGTGGGAGAGTTGACAGACATAAGAATCTCTATGAATTCATGTATACAGATGCCCAAGCAGTGCAAGATTTGATGGTTGATAATTATGGACAAGACTAAGGGTACTCTGTTCTCTACTTACTTTCAGCCAAAAACAATGCCAAAGCACACATCAGAGAGGAGTCCTCCAGGATTTTACCTAAGATGAGAAGAGAGATTAAGAGACATATTTGCAAGAGACCACAAATTGGTCAGATGAGTGACTGAACCAAAACAATTGAAACCATTTCAAGTGGCCCAATGCGTTAAAACAAAGTACAATGGGTCAGGGGACCCATATGCTCATGTCTCACTCTTCAAACAAGTTTTGAGATTCAAAAAGATTGAGGATTTTCACACCCAGTACAGGAAGGATTTGGGTTAACATTGGAAGGAAGGACCTTGACCTGGTTCCAATCATTAACAAAGATGATTTTTCACACATAGCACAACTCTTGCAAGAATTCACAGAGTTCTCTAAAAGGTGGATCAAGCACAACATGGTGTCAGAGATCGATGCTTTCAAACAAAAAGCAAACGAGAAAGTAAAGGAAGCTTTGCTTTGCTTCAAAAAATACATATAGATATATCCTGTGAGAGAGATACCGTAAGATGAGAGGCTATCTGTCACTTCTCTTCACATATGGCTTAAGGAATGAGACTCTCAAAAAGGACCTACATTTGAAAGCATGCATGATGTTTGAGAAGATCACTAGAGAAGCTCTATATCCAGTTGACAATTGTAAGGCCTACAGAGAGGTGACGGATGATGCAAACAATGTGACTAGTAGTGCCTCTTCTCTAAAGAGAGGATCCACAACAAAGCAAGATGTTCAAACTCCTATGGTGCCAAGTATTGATCAAATGGTCAAGGAGGTGATTAGAAGGATAAACCAAGGCTACAAACAGAACCAAATGTACGACAATCTCAAATGCGGAGATGTAAGACTTGTGGAGGGGATCATCCCAACCCCATGGTGTAACACTCAGCCAAAACCACGATGTATGAAAGAGCAACAACCACGAGTCAACTACTCCCAACCAGCAGCATATGTGCCACAACCCCTGACTGTATAGGGTCTCTACCCTTACACGTCTACCATATAAACGATCCAAATAACTTCATGATCCAATCCCAAAACATAACCCATAACCCAATCACATCACACACGTGAGCACTCTACCCAACTCGGGGTGAGGCAACTCCAATCCTGCATAACCATCTTCGAACATAACATGGTGCAAAAATTGCGGCAGCATAACCATATCCAGAAAAAAAGACCAAGAGCCACACCGGCTTTCACCATAAAAATCATAACCATAATCTATGAGGGCTCAAAAACCTTAACCATAAATCATATTCACACTGAACCAACTCCCACACTTGGAGTTTGACCTATCCACTGCAGTAAATCTGAGTCCACACACATGGCCCTTAAGACATGAACCTTTTATGCATAAAATAATTCCAAACAACAACTAAACATGATATAAAAATCCAATTTTGACAACATCCAATCATGCAAAGTTGATGCATCATATTTGCACTTCACATCCCTAGCACATAGAGCTAGTTTTGACCTAGAAAGATGGAAAGCAATCATACCCATGCACATGAGGCATCCACATTTATCCGTAAGGTTCCATACATCATGTGATATCATTTCATTACCAAAATCATGATGCAAAATAGCTCCGACCCTTAGGCCAACCATAAACCATAACTTCACGCATATGCAAAAAACAAGGTCTTGTCATTTTTAGGAGCATACATAACATGAAAATGAAAGTGTTTGACCTCAAACCAATGCATCAAGATCAAATTCATAATATAGAGTAACACTCCATCACATCTCTTTGCTCATGTGATACTCATACAACAAACGGTAACACAAAAAGAAAGCCACTTTATTCATATATGCATATGCGGTTCAGGTTGACTAACCATATATCCTCACATAAATTTATGGACATCTAATACTTGAAATCAACTCACCAAAATAAACCGTAAATCATATATACACAACTCAGTTAACTCATGACGTCATACGGTAGTCCCCCTTGGTAGCGCCCCTACACGCCTAGGTAAACCCAGTTATTTTAACTCGCATATCTAAAGTGATAACGAAGACCTAAATAGATTTATCATCAAGTATAATCAAGATTTTCAATTGGCTAAGTGGGTTTGACCATCCGGTGAATTTATATAGTGGTTCTCCAAGGAGCCTGGGGTGTAGAAATTTGATTGTGCAGTGGGCAACAAACTATTTTTTGAGCATAACTCTTAGCTCGTGCGTGATTTTCACATGACACCTATGAGATAAAATGTTCTAAATGATGTGTTATCTCTTATCTAAATGGTTTGGGCTGATTCATAATGATTTGTGAGTTACAAGCAAAACAGTGTTCCTACCGCTTCTATAACATGAAACGGAAAGCGCTTTTTATGCACTCACGTTATCATAAACACGTCGTGTGCATAAAAAAACTTGTTAAACATGATGAAATAATCATGGGAAAACTTCATACGCACTTGGAAAACCCAAAAAAACACTCGTATATGAAAAAATACCCACCAAGAGGGTATCTACTCCGAAAAACGACATAGAGAGAGAGAGAGAGATGATGATGATGGCTATGGAGTTTAGAGCTTCTCACCGTGCTTTAGAATTGATTAGGGGCTATCAAAAGGCTTCTTGATTTGCCACAAGAGAGCGGTGATGAGAGCTACGTAGAGGTTTTCACCACGAGAGCCTTTGGAGAGCGCCTACACTGTGAAACGAGAGAGGAGATAGTAAACAAGTATAGAGAGATTATTCTTCTTCTACTACTTCTTCCCGTAAACAAGAGAGAAGAGCTTATGGAGATGGTGATGAAGAGCTTGCACCACTGTGTATAATAGGTATGTATTGCCTTGCAATAGTAGACGCAACTCACAGCATTGAAAACTGAGCACTCCCTACCAATTTAAAGGAACTGCTGTTACCATATACATGTGGTAGTGATGTGTGTGAACACATCAGTCCTAAGTGTGTGAACACACTTAGGACTGAACACACTTAGGACCGACGGGGCATTTTTTCCCTCACTAGGATGTTTTTTCCCACGTGCATTGTATATACGCCCATTCATTCTAGGGCTATCCATCTTTCCATTGCACACTAAGTAATACACTTAGGCTATTGTGTGCCTTGAGCTTCCTTCATCTTCTCCAATCTGTGTGTGTTTTCCTACAACCATAGTTCCAATAATTGGTATCAAAGCAGGTTACATCCTCTTGGGCTTAGTCGACTAGCAGCTCCAGCACACACCTCGTCATTTTCTCCTATTTCAATGATACTAGTACGGCCGGCCGCCTTCGGCGGCCTCTCTCTCCCCTCCTCTCCTCCTCACTCATATAAACCGGAACTCACCGGATGCAGCAAACTTTGACACGTGGCACTGGAAAACCAGTCTCCTTAATATATAGTATAGATTTGGCTAGTGTTCACAGGTCGACAAAAATTTCAGGACATCTTGAAGAGCTTGATCTGCTTAGATTTTTGACTCGGGCTCTTTTCATTCTCCATTTCCACTACAGACAAAACTGTGTAGGCTATTTCATCATTTTGTGCAAAATTTTTGTCAGTGCCATTTTTTGCATAACAGGTCCCTTACAGTCTTCTACAGTTTGTGCTATATAGCACGTGTTGTTCCCGCTTCATTTCTCTTCTTTTCAAGCAGTTTTCACATCATGTGCAGCATTTACCATGGCTGACAACAACACGATGTGTTCAAGATGTTTGTTGTTGAGGATAGATTGGATGGGGACAATTACCTATGTGGGCTTATATGATGCAACATGTTCTTGTGTAGAAGGGTGTCTGGAATATTGTGTAGGGCATTGATGTACATCCAAGTTCTGAGGATACAAGCGATGTTGAGGATGTTGCAGGTCTTGCTGCAAGGATTGATGTTGTTAGAGTCGTTTTGCCTACAGTAGAACAAGCTCGTTGAGATGTACTCCCTCTCTCTTGCACAAGGCAAGTGTGAGCGCTAGCGCTTGCCTATGGCTTGTGCATGAGAGAGAGAGAGAGAGAGAGAGAGAGAGAGAGAGAGAGAGAGAGAGAGAGAGAGAGAGGAGAGAGAGAGAGAGAGAGAGAGAGAGGAGACAGAGAGGGGGGGGGGGGGGGGGGGGGGGGGGGAGGTGGTTCATAAGTTGCTTCTTTGACTAATTCACTTGGCGCTAGCACCCACACTGAGATAGAGAAAGTGAAAGACAACAAAGTTTAATGCTAGAAGAAGAAGAAGAAGAAGAAGAGAATTTTAACATCATAGGAAACTATCCCAAGAGACCTTAAAGATCTATCTGACGAGGAGAGTTGAACTCAAGACCTGTTATTCAAGAGGGAAATGGCATAACCAATCTACCACACTTGGTATCATTGTTTAATTAGCACATGTTGTAAATATTGTAATGTTCATCGGTTTGCATCTCTGCCTATTTTACTTGGCGCTAGCACCCACATTGAGATAGAAAAAGTAAAGGCCTATTCCTGACTTGCTTGTGAAAGCCTATTCTCGACTTCCATGCTTGAATTTGCAGCACCTGTAATGCATGCTTTGATTATGGCCATCTAGACCTGAGCGCTAGCGCTCACCATGAGTGTGAGCATGAGAGAGAGATAGAGAGAGGAAGAGAGGTAGAGAGAGAGAGAGAGAGAGAGAGAGAGAGAGAGAGCGCTTCTTCTTCTCATGCAGGCATGCCTTCCATGGATTCTCATTTCTCCTTTGTGGAGAGCTGCAAGCACATCATCATCAAGGTTGGCACCAATGTAGTCAATCGAGCAGAGGATGGGAAGTTTGCACTCAGATTGGCTCTTTATGTGAGCAGGTGAAAGTGATTATCGTAGCACTAGGAGCTGTTGATATTGGATACCGGCTCCTTCGGCTTGACCATACATTGAATACTAGCCTTGCAAATTTATCAAAGCTAGAGTCGCAACCAGATGAGAGTGCATGTGATACTATAGGACAAAGCAGCCTAATTACACTTCATGTAGGAATTTTGAATCCTTTACTGAGAGCTAGCATCCAATTGGTCTTGCACATGAGAGAGAGAGAGAGAGAGAGTGAAAGAAATCTTATTGTTTAGGGTTTTTTTGTTTAATGATTTGCGTTCTTGAAAAACCGTTTCTAGCATTGTCTTAGCTAGCACGAGAGAGAAAATAGGTAAGTTAATAGGAGTTTAAAGGTAAGTTTTTGACATGCTATGATGTTTTAATGGTATGGTATTTGAGGTTAGTGCATCTGTCTCTCTCTCCTACTCTTTCAATCTATCTACTCTCAAGCATTGCTCTACACGGCGGGCACCCACCCTTAGATCGCTGCTCTTTTATGCCTTTGAATTGCTATTAACCTTAATGATGAAGGTAGAACATCACGGAATAGTAATCGACTACTCTAGCTAGATAGCAGTAAAGCAGTGATATATGACCTTACCCTAGGTCATTGTCTAGAATTGATATTAGAGAAATTGCTAAAAAAAAAGAATTGCAAATGGAGCATGAAGAATCTTGCTGACACTCACACCTACTGCATGCCAATTGAGGTGTGATTTTCTCTCTTGAAATGTTAAGTACATCTCTACCCCTCCCCTATTGCGTGCATTGTATCCTTTAATAATTGAAACATGCAAACATGCATTGTCTTTGGCTAACCTGTACAATGGACCAAATGTTGCATCAGAGAAGATATGTACAACACCATTTACTTTGATGCTCATATTTTAATTCTATTGTATTCCAAGGTGAAGAATCATATGCTAATTTTGTGGAATTAGAAGTCATTTAATGTTCTCGCATATGAGACTTATACACTTGTCTTCATATGTACTATAGCTTGTGGCAAGCACATTATTAAGACCTCCAACAACCCAACCATCACCCTATAGTAGTGTCTTCTAATGTGGCGTCATAATTTTGGGTGGAGGCCTGCGACATCAACCAACATTTAGCAAAGGGAGCTTTTTGCATAAGATTAGGGAATCTAGGACAAAGCTCATAGAGAGAGCCTTTTTAATAAATTTCCTAGCTGATCCATTTTCCATAAAAATCTCCCACGAAAGCTCCCTCCAAAAGCTCTCTCCATTCCTATACTCGATGATATGGACACTTTCCTTGCTAGTGTCAAGGATATCAATGAGCAACTTATTTCTGCAGGTGAAGTCATTCCAGACAGTTCCCTTGTGCAGACTATTCTTGATGCCTTGCCAGACTCTTACCAGACTTTTGCTAGTACTTGGAGACTTATGACCCAAGAAAATCCTGAAGTTGTCAAGTTTGATGCATTGTGCACGTTGCTATTGCAAGAGTCACTTTCAAGAAAAAACAGGATAGACAGCGTGCAGTTGAACAGGCTTTTATTGTTGCTCAAAGAAAGGGTGGTAACAGCAATGCAGACACTTCTTATGGTTCTTCTGCAAGTGGAAAATCACATGTTCCTAATGCTTCTACTGGCAGACATTTGTCTCAAAATTATGGTGATAAGGGCAAAAAGAAGATGTGTTGCCATTATTGTAAAGCTAATGATCACTTGATCCAGCAGTGTCCTAAGTTGAAGACCAAAGAGGCTAAGAAGAAAGAGGGTGGCTCCATTGCAAATGTTGGATCCACTACAGATGCAGTTATTGTTGAGTCTTCTGTGAAAGGAGATTGTGATACTGATGTTGATGTAAAATGGGCTTTTAGTGCAAAGTGTACCTATAATCTTGTTGTCCATGATGCATGCATGTCAGTTGTTGCACATTCACATGTGTGGTATTTTTAGAGTGGTGCTACAAAGCACATTATCTCACATCGTGATTTGTTCACCTCTCTTGAGTCTATCCCTCACTGGAATTCAGTTACTTGTGCCAACAATGCCTCTTATCCGGTTCAAGGATTTGGAAAGATTGTGCTTACTACTGCAAATGATAGTTCTTTCACACTTGTTGATGCACTTTATGTACCTGGGATCAAGAAGAATGTTTTGTCTGTATTTGTATGTGCACTTGCTAGACTTGGTCTTGTGGTCAAATTTGTGGATGACAGATGTACTGTACATGATCTCAGCTTTCGTGATGAAATTGTTCCATCTGGTAGTTATGTCGTGGGCTGTATAATTTCACATTGTATGACAAGTGTGGGCGGACTTTTGCAAATGCAATTGTGGATTCAAAGGCTATTACAAATACAAAACTTTGGCATGCACATTTTGGTTGTCTAAATTTTGCCAGTTTGCTGCGTTTGCAGAAATCTGATATGGTTGCTTCTTTGCCGCCTCTTGAAGCACCTCTCAAACATGTTTGTGAAGGCTGTATTTTGGGTAAGATGCAGCGGTCGATGGTTCAGTTAGAGCCACATGCATGTTGCAACTTGTGCATAGTGATGTTTGTGGGCCCATGCAAACTCCGTCCTCGGGCAATTACCTTTACTTCGTTACTTTCATTGATGGTTTCTCCGGGCAAGCATGGGTATTTCCGCTTAAAGCGAAGTCTGAAGTATTTAATTGCTTCAAACAATTTTTGGCTATGGATGAAAATGTACCGAAAGGTACTATGGGCACCCTCCGTTCAGATCGAGGGGGGGAGTATATCATGAATTTAATGCATTTCTGGCTAGTCATGGGATAAAACACCAATGTACAATGCCTTATACACCTCAGCAAAATGGTGTTGCTGAGAGAAAAAACAGGTCCCTTACGGAAATGGCATGATGTATGGTCAAAAGTCAAGTTTTGCCACATTCTTTTTGGCTTGAGGCCATCATGTGTGCCACTTATGTACTAAACAGGTGTCCTACAAAAGCTTTGCGGTCTATTACTCCATATGAAGCATGTCATGATAGAAAACCTTCTATTGAGCACATGCGTGTTTTTGGTTGTTTGGCATATGCTTTGGTGCCACAAACATAGCGCAAAAAATAGGATGATAAGGCTGTCAAATGTAATTTTGTTGGTTATAGTGCTGAAAGCAAAGGTTACATGTCGTATCATTCACAAACAAAGTGTGTCTTGGTCTCAAGGGATGTTCTGTTTGTGGAAGACTCTATTTAGCCCTTGTTGTCATGTACTAAAGATAGTAATGTCAGCTCAGAGGACATTTATGACACTTTGTTGCCTCTTTTCAGTGGTGAAAGTACGAATGTAAATTCCAATGAGGCAAATGTACAGCCTATGGGGGTTTCTAAAAATGTTGTAGATCGGTCTATTACTGATGCATATGTACATGATGTATTTGATGAGGAAAGGGCTGAGAATGAGCCGGCTAGAGGTATACCTAAACAGCTGGTGCATACTTTGCGTGACAGTAAATTGGATGCACCTTTGTCTAGTCATACTTGTTCACGTTCTCGCCATACATCTTATGCATCAGATTGTTATGCTTTGGCTATGTCTAGCTTACATGATGGTGAGGAACCTCTGTCTTTTGATGAAGCACAAAATTAAAAAAATTGGATGGCTGCCATGCAATCGGAACATGATGCACTTATAGAAAATGACACATGGACTTTATGTGATTTGCCTCTTGGAAAAAAGGCCATAGGTACAAAGTGGCTTTACAAGTTGAAATACAAGCCGGATGGTGAGATTGATTTCTATAAGGATGAACTTGTTGCAAAGGGTTATGCACAGCAAAAAGGCATAGATTATGAAGAGACTTTTGCTCCCACTTGTCATATGCCTACCGTGCATTTTCTATGTGCATTGGAAGCTCATTTTGGTTGGGACGTACATCAGTCAGACATTGTTACTGCTTTCTTGAATGGTGACATATTTGAGGAAGTTTATGTAAAGCAGCCTCGCAGTTTTTTCAAGGAAGGACAAGAGGATAAGGTGTGCAAATGTAACAAAGCTTTTTATGGGTTGAAGCAATCTCCTCATGCTTGGTATGAGAAGTCTCACACTCATTTGGTCAAACGAGGCTTTCAATAGAAAGCACATTGTATGTAAAGCATGGGGGTGATGTACTTCTCATTGTGGTTCTTTATGTAGATGATTTGCTGGTCACTGGACCAAATGAGAGACATATTGCTGAATTTAAGGCTGATTTGAATGCTACTTTCAAGATGAAAGATTTGGGGCTATTACATCATTACTTGGGTATACAATTTAAGCAGTGCAATGGTGGTATTGCCTTGTGTTAGAAAAGTTACATAGAGATATTGCTATGTAAGTTTGGACTTGAGGATTGCAAACCTATTGCCACTCCCATGGAAACAGGTTTCAAATTGAGTCTTCATTATGCTGGTGATCCTGCAGATATCACTCTTTACCAAACTATTGTTGGATGCCTCATTTATGTATGCAACACAAGGCTGGATATTCAGTTTGCAGTCTCGCAAGTCAGCAAATTTAAGCATAGCCCAGGGTCTAAGCATTGGTAGCCTGCCAAGAGGATTTTTTGCTACTTGAGTGGCACTTTACATCTTGGCTTGTTTTATCCCAAGCCGGGATCATTGCCTCCAGACTTACATGCTTTTTCGGACTCAAATTGGGCTCATTGTTTTGACACGCGAGTGTCCACAAGTGGTTTTTGTTTCATGCTTTACAGTTCATTTATATCATGGTTGAGTAAGAAGCAACCTACTGTGGCTACTTCTAGTTGTGAGGTTGAGTACATGGGAATATCGACTAATGACTAAGGCTTTATCTCTTCTACCTCATAGTTGAGGACGACTATTATTTCAAGAGAGAGGTAAAGTCATAAAATCTAATATCGAACCAACCCAAATGATTTTCTCATATTAAATTGATCATTTAACGTGGGAGAATAAATGGGAACAAGCGTTATAATATAGACATGTGCTTATGGATCTATCTCAACACGGGGCCAAGGTTAAAGGGTCCAAATGAGAGATGGTATGTCAAAGAGCAAGGCTAGCTAATGGAGCTTAAAGACCTTAGGGTTAGCTTCATTAAATACCTCCAAAAGTTATTGTTAAAAGTCCTTTGACCTTAGTCAAAGCTAGGGCTATGTTTGAGGTGGGAACCCGGTTGAAGGTTTAGGTGCTTGTCGTGCTGCTGACTAAGGTGCCTGAGGTGCTTGGTGTGTTTGCTAATTAAGGTGCTTGAGGTGCTCAATGACTAAGGTGCTAAGGTGCTCCATGACTATGGTGCTTAAGGGATTTAAGGTGTTCCCAAAAGTCAACAAGATCCCTACTCAAGTGGGGGCGAGCCCTCATTGTAGGAGCATGTGAGAGAATACACACACCCTGACACAAGGCAAGCTTGGTCTAAAGAAGCAACAAGGACACTTGTCAAGTTCCTCTCCATGTTGCCCTCATGGTGTGCATAAAGCCTATTGGTTGGCCTCTCAAGGGGTCCAATGATAATTTAGCTAATCTAATTAATTATTTATGTATTTATCAAGTCCTCTCTCTCAAAGGGGAAAGGGGGACACTTGTCCCAAGGCTAGCATGGTTGCTTGATTTAACTAAAGCATGTGATGATTGGCTAAGCTTATAGGGGTCCAATCAAATTCTCTCTTGAGCTACAAGGGGGGGTCGACCAAGGAAACTAGGGGCTAGCTTGGGGGGTATACTCTCCCACACACACACTCTCATTGTGTGAAGTGCAAAGTGCAAGAGCTCCATCCCCTTCTCCAAGATTTTTGAGAAGTTTGAGCCTACACCAACACTCTTGGCTATGGAATGCAAATCCAACCAAGAGCCACGCTTCAATGCTTAAGCTTGCCATCTTCTCCATCTTCATTACTATGCTATTATGCTATGCTAAGCAAGAAGAGTGATGATAAGTGAGGAGCTATTTCTTTCTCCTATTAATGTTTCTTCTTCCTCTTCCCTACCCTCATTCCCCGCTAGCTCTCTCCACCATTGAAGGTGTTTGAGGCCTTGGGACTGTGACCGGGGATGGTTAATGCTTTTATGCTTGTGTGCATGAAGCTTTCCATCTTCATTGCATCACCTAAGTCACAAGAAACACAAAGATTGTATTGTACCAAGTCTCTCTTGATGGGAGAATCTATAATACAAAAGCCTATTGGAGGGGGGATTGGCTCCACATAAATCCGGTCCTCAATTGTCGTAAGTTCTCTAACTCTCTCTTGTGAAAAAGTATTGTTCATGCCAAATTAATTAAGTATAATGGTTATGTTGCTACCGCTAAATAAGTTCACCCTCTATGTTCTCAAAGTAGTCTCATGAAAATGCTCACTCTAATTCTCTTAATTCCGTTATTCTCAAAGTTCATAGGCCATTTCCATTACAAATGTAAGCTAACTCGATTATTCCATTATTCAATTTTCATCTTGTCATAGAGATATTTTGGTTTCCACAGTATTAAATAATATTGGAGCATTAGCAAGTCCAAAAGGCACCAAAAGTTCTTCATTTTCTCCTTCATTTGCAGTAGTTGCATGGACACGAACAATTGATGGATTTCCTCGACCTCAAGCATTCTGAGTTCTATTGGCTTGGGTTCCTCCGTGAGGCTTTTGATTTCCTCCTGAATGAGCTGGTCTATTGGGTTGTCCATTTCTTGTAAAGATTGGATTCCCAAGTCCGAAATTCTCTTGGTTCTGTGGTGGTCTCTTGTTTGTATTAGGTCCAGACTGTGAATTTTTGAGGCTCTTGTTGGTGTCCATACTTCTAACATACAATCATCAAATGCACCACCAAGTTTCTCCCGATGAAAGTGTGATTTTAGTACTGTTGTCTACGAGCTGATTTTGCTCCCTATGCAGCATACGCGCACTAGAACTGGTTTTTGACCTTAGGAATAGGTAGAGCATGCTTAGAGGAAACTATAGAGTGCTTCAGAGTCCGAAATCGACGAACCTGAAATAGGTTGTTATCTTAGGGACGATTTTTTTCAAGTGTCAGAAATGACATTTGAGTACACAGGAGTGTTAAGGATACTGTGCTCATGCTAGGCATAAAGTTTCGTTGCATTCGGAGACTCATAGCTATACCAAATCATCAGAACAAGCTTGCGGTAAGGAAATAGTGTTTGATATCTGACACCTATTTGAGACTGATATAGGTAGGAACGTCTTAGTCTTGGGTTTTTTGAGAGATTAGCTATCTCTTGTAGCCTCCAAGCACTAGTCAGGTCAGCTACGTCCCACGGATTGACAATTTTAATATTTGTGGTTCTCGCTTTGCTAGCATTGATATGGTGAGGCTTGGCATCTGGCGAACATTTTGGTGCCATTGTCGGGGACGAGGACTAGAGAAAAACCCAAAGTATTTACTTAAATTTCCATCACTTCCTCCAGTTTTGGCTAGAGTAACACCTTTTTTTACTTTATTACGGCTGAGAGGTGCTTGAGAGTAGGGATACTCGGTAAGGACCTCGGGAGCTTTAGTTTAGTAGGAAGATAGGTAGAGGGTCCTTAAGACAAGCTAGTGGTCGGTAAGGGCATCACTTAAGTAGGAAGTAGAGATTTCATACTGAAGGTTAAAATTTTTACCTTTTGTACTGTTTTTTCATGATCAGTAGGAGTAGGGTAAGTAGAAAACCATCAGGATTGCATCTGATTTGAGGTGCACTGAGAAAACCACAAAAATAGTCAGATCTATCTAAGGTGCACCAAAGATAGACAGAGGATTTCTGAGATTGACATGGTACAATTGAACATGCAAGGTGGCTGACCAACTTGATTAGACTACTCCTCTTGATTTTGGAAACATCTGGATCACTGAAACACTAGGTCAAGCCCAAAATTGGAAAAAAACACAGACTTTTGAAAAAATTCACATGTAAAACCCAAATCAAGCTAAAACTTGAAACCGGGGTGTGAATAAATCCTAAAACTTGTGGGAAAAGTAATCTGTAAAGAAAAAGATTAAAAATGTGTAAATCTGGAACAGTTGTATCTTAAGTGCGCTGAAGATAGAAAACTCCCCAGAGGGGATATTATAACAAAATTTCAACTCACAGAGTCTAATTAAACCATAAGACAACTCATGAAAAGCAAGTTTCATCAAATTTGGAGCTATGTAAGGGTGCAAACACCAAGAAAACTGGAAAATCAAGCCATGGGATCAAAAATAGTGATAAAAACATTGATGAATTGTCCAAACTTTGTGAAACTCATTGTACAAGTTTGAAATCACATGTAGAATCCAAATAACAAAAGCCATAAATAGAGCAATTTTTACTTATATTGTGTGTTTTCTGGCCAAAATCATTATAAAAATGGAGTAATCCACAAAAATATGGCCAAATAATAAATTTAGAAATGTTTTAGCTATTTTTGCATATAGAATGGAATTTCTTTAGCATTTAGGTAAATTTTCCTTTTTTTTGCAAATAAAACCTAATAAAAGCCAAGAAAATATAAAAGAATGAGCACGAATGTCAGAATTGGATTTCGACTTCAAACGTTAAATCTCGAAGCTCAATGGAATGGCCAAAAAAATTTTGAAGCAAGTCTGATCAAAAACTCGGCGGCCACTTCAACTCACTAGTCATCTAGAGTAGAATGCGACAAAAAGGTCCAGGGATGTCAATTTTTAGAGATTTTTGATGCGAGAGTACATTGTAAGGCCTATTAGACTCACCAAGTAGGCATTGGATAGGGGGTGTCACAAAAATCCAAGTATGTATAGTTCCTTAAGCCTTATTTCCTCTCATTTGCATTCTAAACTGTAGAGGGAGAGATCTGAGTTGTGGATTTCGGCGACCTTCCACTCTCCCCTACGCCCTATTTGCCGGCTCTTACTCACTTCAGCCATGAGGGCTAAGTTCCTAACTATGTTTAGAAGCATCTTGGATATCACATTGTCAACCACACGAGCAATAGGAGGCACATATACACAAATCAATCTGGGAACTTTCGAGATCAGAACCACTAACATCGACCACACCAGACCTCCAAATTGCACCAAAAGTTAACCAGAGGCTCTTCAGTAGTAGGGCAACACAATGCTAGGGTCAAAGTTGCAAAAAGTCCCAGAAAAAATGACCTAGTATCTTAAGCGCGCCGAAGATAGAAGACCCAGATGGGGACCAAATTTCACAGACCTATTGGGGCTATCATTTTCGGGATTTTTGCAGAGCTAGGCGTGCAATGAAGGTCCAGTCATCAGTGAACAGCAGGATGACCATATCCTTACCGCAAAGCAACATTTTGCACCACAATGAAAAATATTGATCCGTTTAACCACAAATTCAAAGGGGGCACTCTATACCTTACAATGGAGCCTTACCAACCTTCAGTGGGCAGACAGGTAATGACTAAATACTCCAAGTCAAGCTTGCCTCCAAAAGGAACTATCAACCTAATCGAGGACACCAAGTGCAAGAAACACAACCAAGGGCTTCAACCTACCTAATTAACCTAGTAAAGGCTATATGGGACAAGATTAGGGCCTAAATTGCATTAATTTGTAAAAATTATCTTAGGTGCACCGAAGATAATGTATTAGGATGGAAGCACATTTTGCACACACATTCACCTGGCATGATTCCCATATCCATCACAGAGCCCGCATCACACTGGTACACTCATTTCATTCATAATTACTCTCAAATGCAATTATCGCATCAAATAAAGTCAAGTACACCAAAAATTGATTTTTAGCCTATCAATTCAGAACCCAACTTCATGTGACATCAAGGTTCTACCCCCCACAACCAATCAGGGTGCTAGAAGCACAAAACCTGCCCAAATTAGTTAAACTTATCTTATGCGTGCATAAGATAAAATTGTTATAGGGAAGGCCTGACTTGCAGTTTAATGACATAGATATGTCTACAAGGGTCAAATAAAGCACACTGACAAGTTTCATCAAGGTTGGAATAGTATAACCCTATCAATCACCAAAAGCTCTGAAAGCGGTAAAGCGGATACATATTTGTGCACAATTCTTACACAAGTGTCCAAAACCTATCCAAATCCATACATATCACGAACAACCCATACACTTCCTAATCATTCACTCTGGCACAAAATTGCATGACTTGCACCCATCTGTATCTTACGCCTAAGATAAATTTTGCCAAGAATGTGCTTCTTAGTGCTTATTTTTGTCTTATTGGTTTCTATACTTGATTGGGGCTTGCTAACTTGGTCTGACCAATCACTTGAATGCTGCCTTGCCACATTCCCTCTCATCTACCTCGGGAGATCCAAAGAAGAAAACCATGAAGGCAAAGTTTGCAGAGCTTCCACCATACCAGTTAAAAGAAGCCTCCCTCTAGGAAGCAAATGTCACCTAGATGTCAAAAGAACAGCTTGAAAGTAAACATGTCATTGTATACCATGACTCATTCAAAAGCGCACAGGGATATAAAGTTGAGGTTCATACGTTGGTAAAGGAAGCTCAAGACTTAGTCAAAGAAGAGGCAATCTGGCCACTTTGGGAAAGAATTGGCCTTAAAGACTACCTTGAACTGTAGCCTTGTGGTGTAGACTACAAGAGGGCTTATGAGATCCTCCACAGCATTACACAAGAAGGAAGGGCAACCATCTTGGATTTGAATGACTCTCCAATAGAGGTGCACATCATAGAAGAACGGGTTGCTGAAGCCCTAAGGTTGCAAAGAGAAGGAAAGCGTGTGAGAGACAGAGCGTTGCCCACAACCAGCATTTTCACCATTCGGTCATCACTCGGATCTAAAGGAAAGAGGGATAGAGCGGGCTCTTTGGCTCTATCATCAGCACTTTCATTTCACTTGTAAAAGACCTCCCCGATACACAATTCCAAATCATGTCGTGCGTCCACATTCACACATGCCTCAAAGAGAGAAGGCATGACAGAAGTAGACCACGCCCAATATATTCACACCACTCTCACTCATGTGAAAAGTCAGAGAACATCACCTTCTTGGGAGCTCCAGAAGTGTTAAAAAGAATCGCTTATCATGCTATCAGCCAAGCAGAACATCTACCGCCTGCCTGAGAGCAAAATCTATAGATATTGAATAGGAATGAAGAAGAAGAAGTGTGGACAAGAGCTCCACCAATGAGGACTAGACTAAGGACCACACTAGTCGATGTCCCTAGCCAAGAGACAACTACTGCAGCAAAAGCCGCAGAAAGTGACAAGGAAGAAGAAGACACGGCAGAGGAAAAGACTCCCCTCAAAAGAAAGAGAAGAGGAAAAGGAAAAGCAAAGGTAGAGGACACAAAAACAACAAAACGGCCATGCCCTGCAGTAGCAACAGAAGAACCAATCCAAAAGGTAGCAAGAATCAAAAGAGAGAAGGCAGCTTTTGAGTTATGTAATGGAAATGGCATATGAACTTTGAGAATAGGGGAATTAAGAGAATTAGAGTGAGCATTTTGTAAGATTACTTTGAGAACATAGAGGGTGAACTTAATTGATGGTAGCAACATAAACATAGTACTTAATTAACTTGACATGAACAATACTTTTGCAAGAGAGAGTATTAGAGAACATGAAAATAGTTGAGGACCGGATTTACCTGGAGTCGGTCCCCCCTCCAAAAGGTGTTTGTATTATAAATTTTCCCATCAAGAGAGACTTGGTACAATACAATCTTTGTGTTCCTTGTGACGTAGGTGATGCAATGAAGATGAAAAGCTTCATGCATCACGAGCATAACATAAACTTTGCAAAAAGAATTAACTATCCCAAGGCCTCAAACACCTTCGAAGGTGGAGAGAGCTAGCGGGGAATGAGGTAGGAAAGAGGAAGAAGAATCACTCCTAGGAGAAAGAAATAGTTCCTCACGTATCATCACTCTTCTTGCTTAGCATAGCATAATAGCGTAGTAATGAAGATGAAGAAGATGGCAAGCTTAAGCATTGAAACATGGCTCTTTGTTGGATTTGCATTCCATGGCCAAGAGTGTTGGTGTAGGCTCTCAACTTCTCAACAAGCTTGGAGAAGGAGATGGAGCTCTTGCACTTTGCACTTCACACAATGAGAGAGAGAGAGAGAGAGAGAGAGTGTGTGGGGGAGAGTATACCACCTCTCATGCTTGGCCACCTCTCTCTCTCTCTCTCTCTCTCTCTCTCTCTCTCTCTCTCTCTCTCTCTCTCTCTCTCTCTCTCTCTCTCTCTCTCTCTCTCTCTCTCTCTCTCTCTGAGTCTTACGATACACTGAGCAAAATTTACCAAGCAAATGGTAAAACCAAGCAAGACCCACCAGAAAGAATTCCATTGAGCACTACCCTATGTACATGATTAGGGGAGAGACCTATGGTTGCCAAACATCAAGTGACCGATTTAATTAAATAAATTTTTTTCAAACTCTACCATATGAGTTGACAATAGGTCACTCTACTAGCACAAATGTAGCCACACCACTTACTACCACTGCCTCTTCTTGATTTTTCATGGAGCTGCAACAATCAAACATCACATACATTCCCTATGACAGTCCTCCAATACTCCTAGGGTCATAATATTGGACCACTACTATAACTAGAGCTTTTTGAAAAAAATAATCTTTAAGATATTATCACTACTTTAAAAGTCAAAAGCCAAACTAGATTTCAAGAAGAAAACTGGTTTAAAAAATGGACGAAATTAAACTTACACTCTTTTTCTCGATAACTGAAAATTAGTTGCACTAGATGGTTGTGTGCCAACCCAATGAGGCTTCTCTCTCTCTCTCTCTCTCTCTCTCTCTCTCTCTCTCTCTCTCTCTCTCTCTCTATCTCTCTCTCTCTCTCTCTCTCTCTCTCTCTCTCTCTCTCTCTCTCTCTCACACACACACACACACACACACACACAAAAAAAAACAAAGTCGCTCTATTGTGGAGACATCTTGGTATACATGAGAGATAGACATGAGCAAGTACCCAATAATATATGTGGGACTTACTGGGAGAAAGAGATTCTAAAAAACATTTCTAAACCCCACTCTGGATAAATAGTCTAAACCATGTTATACAATTGGTTACGTACAAATTATTAACTTGAAGCATACTCATCATCTATGAAGAGATGCCGTCTTCGTAGCTTACGTGCATGTACCAGATGAGTTGCATAGGAAATTGGATCCTAAAGCAGAGAAATGTATTCTTGTGGGATATTCCCTTGAACAAAAGGGGTACAGGTGCTACAATCCTACTACACGAGAATTACGAGTGAGCAGAGATGTAGTCTTTGATGAGATGAGCAGCTGGTACAGTAATGCACATGGCACTATTGGGGCTGATGTAAAAGATGATGTGGTTGTACAAAATGTGAGGCCATAGTCACAGGTTTTGAGTGGACCACAAGAGTCCTCTTCTCGTGGCTCTGTTGAGAAACCATGGAATGGTAGACTACGTACGCAGGTTACTCCACCAACAGGTACAGGGAATGTATCACGAAAAGGAAAGGAAAAGGTTGATGAACCTCCCTTTATGGTTGATGCATCATCAGGTTTTTCACATGTAGACATGGATTCAGATGGTTCTGAACAAAGTCTTGATGAGGAATTTGGAATTCCGGCTGTCAGGACACCTGGTGTAAGGAAAGTACAAGAAGATGCTAGAGGGCAAAGGAGTGACCCAGGACCGCGCAGATCTAATAGAGTCAGAAATTCAGTTCAGAAATTGACTTATGATGGGTATCTAGCGCATCACCAAGCCTACATGGCTAAGGTGATACAGGATGTGGAGCCCACATGTTTTGAGGATGCAGTTGGAAATGTGCATTGGGATGATGCAATGAATGAAGAGATGGCTGCATTGGAAGCAAATGACACATGGGAGTTGGTGCCATTGCCAAGTGGCAAGAAAGATATTGGCTGTAAATGGGTGTATAAAACCAAGCATAAGGCTGATGGTAACATTGAGCGTCACAAGGCAAGGCTGGTCGCAAAGGGTTATGCACAGACGTATGGCATAGACTATGAGGAGACCTTTGCTCCAGTGGCAAAGATGACGACAGTGAGAGCTGTCATAGCAGTGGCTGCATCTAGAGGATGGATTATGCATCAAATGGATGTAAAGAATGCCTTCTTGAATGGTGAGTTGCAAGAGGAAGTGTATATGGATCAGCCACCTGGTTATGTCGACCCAGGTTACCCAGATTATGTATGCAGACTTCTCAAAGCTTTGTATGGTTTGAAGCAGGGCTCTAGAGCATGGTATGACAGGATTGCCAAGTATCTTGTCAGTATTGGTTTTAGGAGAGCTCATGCTGATCATTCACTCTATGTACGTGAGAGTGATGTG
Source organism: Adiantum capillus-veneris (assembly GCF_014529385.1). Taxonomy (NCBI): domain Eukaryota; kingdom Viridiplantae; phylum Streptophyta; class Polypodiopsida; order Polypodiales; family Pteridaceae; genus Adiantum; species Adiantum capillus-veneris. The sequence continues at coordinate 318,097 of NW_028221414.1, read as the reverse complement.
GGGATTGTGGTCATTACCATATATGTAGATGACCTTATTATTGTTGGTGACAATGCTATGGAGATTGACCATGTGAAGGGTCTTCTCAAACAGGAGTTTGAAATGAAAGATTTAGGCGAGTTGCGCTACTTTCTTGGCATTGAGGTGATCAGGACTCCAGAGGGTGTATGGCTATCACAGAGACAGTATGCTTTGGACATGTTGTCAAAGTATGGTATGGCTGATTGTAAGCCAATTTCTATTCCCTTGGATGTGAATGCAAAGCTGAGTGCAGAGAAGGGTGATGTTGTTGAGGATGTCAACATGTATAGGAAGATTGTGGGTAGTCTAATCTACTTGACTATCACGAGGCCAGACTTGAGCTACACAGTAGGCTTGGAGAGTCAGTTCATGCAACTTCCGAGGAAGCCACATTTGGATGGAGTACGACGCACACTTAGGTATGTGCAAGGTACTCTTGACTACGCATTGTTCTATGCAGCAGATGCACCATTAGCATTGTATGGGTATACAGATGCAGATTGGGCAGGTAGCATTGTTGATAGGAGATCTACGAGTGGCTTCATGTTCTCTTTTGGGAGTGTTGCTGTTACTTCGAGCAGCAAAAAGCAGCCTACGGTTGCTTTATCGAGCACAGAGGCCGAGTACAGAGGTGCAGCAGTTGCGACGTGCGAGGTAGCTTGGCTACGCACATTACTTGAGGACTTGGGAGTGCAGGTGGACCAGCAGATTTTCATCCATTGTGACAACCTCAGCAGCATGCAGTTGGCTAGGAACCCAGTGTTCCATGCCAGGACCAAACACATAGAGGTCCATTACCACTACGTTCGAGAGCGAGTGTTGGCGGGCGACATCGACTTGGTCTACGTCAGCACAGAGGAGCAGATAGCGGATATCTTTACCAAGGCCCTCGGAGCTGAGAAGCTTCGATGTTTCCGGACTATGCTTGGACTCTGCGACATGCAAAGCTCGAGGGGGAGTGTTGAGATGTCGAGCTCTACACCTTGAGCTGGCATCCACTACGGGTCTTGGCCGCTTACGGCATTTACTCACTGGCGCGTTAGGTGACCGACACGGAGGATCTCTGCCATTGATTCTACAGCTGGACTACACTTATAGTGCCAGCCTAGTACGCTTCTAGCGAGTTCACACTTAGTGACCGCATGTACATATGTGCTACTTTTCAGCTTTAGCACTTAGTCATTTTGTACTCTCTTTTCTGTGAAGAAGAAGAAGAAGCTTTCCATCTCTGTGTGCTTTGTGCTTGTCTTGTGTAGCTCTCTTGCATCCTCATTCTTTACATGCACGACTAGAGACCAAACAACCTGTCAAAATAGGAGCTGTTCCACATCCAAAAACTCAAGGCATAACCCCCTAGGACGACACAACAACTCGATAAAACATGCCACAAAAGTATGGCTCTTCTGTGCAGACCCTCAATAAAACATGCCACAAAAGTATGTCTCTTCTGTGCAGACCCTCTCCATGGCAATATCCATGGCACTCATCCCTAGTGCATGAAACAAAGAAGCATTCTCTGCAATGTAAAGTGGTGGGGGTGGTCCGTGTCTGTGGACCAAGAACATATAGTGCTATCCATGGCACTCATCCCTAGTGCATGAAACAAAGAAGCATTCTCTGCAATGTAAAGTGGTGGGGGTGGTCCGTGTCTGTGGACCAAGAACATATAGAAGTGTCGCACTACAAGGAAACAAAAAATCAATTTCAAAAAGTGCACATTGACGCTTGCTTACCATGAAATTATAAATAGAGGGATCACCTCATGCCGCTCGTCGAATGACTCTACATATTCATAAGGTGCATGATGCAAAACCACCACACATTGATAAATAATCAACTCCGATGCCCTGCAAAATTGCTCAACCCAAAAGATTGTGTCTCCTACAAGGACAAAATCCATGAATGATTAAAACTGAACATATTAATATGACAATATCAATATCTAGGACCGATTTTTTACCTACAAGAGGTGCCATCACAAGTAGTCACCCCGAGTTTGCCAAGGTACTATGGCTCAAATGAATAGCGAATCGTACATGATCCTCTATACATGTATCTCATGAAGGTTGATGTGACGGTGAGTATAGAAAGCCTCCAAAAGGCAAGTCAACAAAGATAAAGTTAGTTGCCCATGACATTGATCTACCACTCCTTTGATATGTAATCTCTGTAGATCAAACTCTAGCCATATGCTCGTGTATAGGAATCCATGATCTAGACTGCACACCATTATGAAAATCCCCAGCAATCGCAATATAGTCACCATGCAAAGCAACACATCTAGTATCACTACCACCATTCTGCACAACAGCCTGAAGAGGCAATGGTGCATACACATTGTAGGGCACGTCGCAATCTGTGTGTGCCCCCACTCTCTACACAAACAAACACATTATCTATATAAATATGAGTAATATAATAGGGCTGCAAAAACAAGACTCCAAAAAAAAACAAGATTATACCTAAGATAGACGGCAGATCATCAATCACATGGTCTGCAGTAGCAAATATATTCTGATCCTTATCCAAAAAACTTGTTGCTTAAATTTACAAAAAAGTGTCAAAATAATTAAAAATTCTAAAATTAACAAAGTTTAGGATACACAGAAAGTGAGAACAACTCTAACTCACAAGTTCGAGTAGGTGGATGAGATAGTAAAGGATGAGAAGATGGATCAGCAACATCTGTGGCTTTGGGTGGTGGAAGATCCGTAGATGCGACTACTCTAAACTGCACATTATGCAATTCTCTCTCCCTAGCAAGGACATGGCCTCTATCCATGTCGATCCACGAAGGGCAATGTTGAAGCTCCCACTATGATAACTGATGCATGGTTGGTGGATACATGCATCCCTCACCGCTCTCAATGTGTGTCCAAGAACGTGCAAGCACAGGTATTGCAGCAATGTGATGCATGATCAAGAGGTGAGCAAAGTATCTACAAAAGCCAACAAAAAATTATTCAAACTCAAACAGGAATCCATACTCAAACAGGATACAAAAATAATCAAATCATTATCTACCTGTAAACTAGTCGCTGAGAAGCCATTGCATGCGGCAATAGTCAATCCTCTTTAAGGCTTGCAACTCTACGTCCTTCGTTTTTTTTTTCCAAAGCCACCTCTAGGGGGAATAAGAATTTTCTTCCCTCCACCACAATCTTCGTGTAGAACATATCCATGGTGCACGAGGAAGGAATATCAATCCCTCAAGGCACATCCACATAGTCCACAAGAAGCTTCTTAGATTTATATAAGATCCTTTGCAAAGCGCCCTCTCATTTTAGCCACCTTTCACACACAGCATGCAAAAGAAAAATCAAACATCTTACTAACATTCACAAGTTCAATCATAAACCATTTGCATCAAGATGCTCACCCTCGAAACTTGTGGTCTCCTTTCACCATGCAATAAGCAGCACGAGTGATCTTGCTTGCCTCTAGTAATGAAACCCATAAGTTTTTATTTTCTATGGAAGCATCGTGTAGAGCAATCAAGTTAAGTTTCTCTAGAGTGGCCCAACTATCTTCCCCCCATTAAAGGCTCATCACACGGTCAAACCAATCCTTTCCTAACCTTAGATCAATAATGTAAAGAATCTACTAAACAAGAGCATTAGTCAGTTAAAATTGCATCTTACCATGTATCAAAGAAAACACCAAGAGATGGTTATATACCTTCCCTACACGATCTGATTATTTATAATAAAGATCATTCATGATTTTAGTCTCTTCTCTTTTCAAGTCCTCTTTAGAAAGCAATGATTTCTTGCTCTCTAGCTTAGTGTGTAGTTCTTTTGACATTTAAACCATCAAAATAAACTAATACTTTTCAAAACAAAAAGGTTCAAATAAAGCATATGCTCGAGCCCCATTTGTCCAACTGTTGTAATGAGCCCATCTTGTAAAGCATATCAAATTCCCATTTTATGTCAAAGACGTCTTATCATTTTGATCCATTCGTCTGGGTTATGTAAAGATTAATCAGTTAGTCAGGACTCATATTTGTTCACACTTTGTAATAATGAGTAAGAGAACCCCATGTACATTTTTGAGCTAAGGTGACTAAATTATAAAAGTCACCTTAGAACCATTTTTGAAAAACATTTGAAGATTAATTATGTGTCGTACGAGCCAGAGAGAGGGACAGAGAGAGAGTGAGTGTGTCTTATCCTCTTCGCTACGCGCTTCTCCCTCACCGGATTCACGACGTGACTACACCATCGCGATAGTCTCTCCGAGAGCTACGCGCCCATGCCACGCATTCACATTTTTGAGCTGTTCGCGATCGATCCTTCCTCGAGATTGTTTTGCTTGTAAGTAGCACAAACAGTGTCTGTTTTCAACAATCAGGTGCTTTATGGAATGAGAAAGAGATTAGCTACACATAGATACTCATAAACTTAAGTTTCGCCCACTTTTGGATTATGACCTGTTAGTCTATCGCGACTGTATTCGAGATAACTAGGGTTCAAATCTGGTGAGATTAGACTTATAGGTAAGTATATCCTAGTGAGAGGATGGTGTCTAGTAAGTTTGATGCGATTCTGAGTTCATTGGAAGTGTAAATGGTGTTATGAGCGTTTAGGGATAGAGTGAGTTGCATTCTACCAGAGTTAATGATTGATGCATCATAAAAGTGCGTATGTGTAGATTGGTCTGAGCCTGACAAGCTAACGAGATTGCCTACGTGCACCTACGGGTTAGTCGTGTCATCGGATGATAAGTATGTTGTCTGTGTCGTGCTCTTGAGTATGAACAGGGGAGTAGTCAAGCCCTAAAACATTGGCGCCACTACCGGGGACACAAGACCTTAAGTAGAAAGATCTACGTCACTCGTGTGATGGTTAGCTTACTTTAGTTTTGACTAGAGAGAGCTTAAACTTTTAGAACAAGATCCAGGATAGAGTATCCTGAGGTCTAGTGGATAGCCAAGAAGCCTGTGTCTTGCCGAGGGTCTGTGACTAGTTAGATTTAGTTAAGTAGGATAATGTGGAGTTATGGTTTTTGGTTTTGAGTGCTTGTTATACTTGTGAAGAAATAGAGTAGAAAAACGTTGTAAAAACGCAAAAAACAAACAAAAAGAAGAAACAATAAGACTGTTTGCTTGCCTTGAAAGCAAAACCCACCCCATATACCCTTGAAGGGGGTGAAAAGAGTCGACATTGAAATTTATGATCCAACACTCGAGAAAACATAAAAATTGCGACCAAAACCAACAAAAAAGAAACTGGTGATTGTCATAAGGAAACACTGAGTGAACCTAAAGAGGCCAAGAAGAGATATAACCATTAGCCTAGGGTAAACTGACTGTGTCATGAGGTACGACTGATGTTCACAAGTTTAAGATGAAGTGTCATCAAATTTGCATCACTTCAAGTGCAATGGAGTTGTGAATTGTCAGAGAAAAGTGAAATTTGTGAAGTGCTTGAGTTTAAGGTCAAAATAAGTCCAAACTTCATAAAACTTGGGAGATAGACTTATATGGGCACAAGGAACAAGACTATGCAAAAACAGACAAAAAATTAAATCCCCATTGCGCTCTGCCTAGTCTATCGCGATAGACTGATGAAGGTGGTGATTGACTAGCAACAAGGAAAAAACCTTTATACCACAGGTTTAACACATCAATACAAGGGTGCTCACAAAAATTGAGTTGAATTGAACACCATCTTGATCACAAAACTTCAAAACTTGTGTTTAGAGTCTGAATTCAGAGACAAGGGCAAGAAGTCTTTGACCAAATGTCTATAGACATTTGGTAGTGTTAGTGTGTATACGCGCTTCACTAGGGGCATTTTTCTCCCACTGGGTTTTTCCCCTTGGACATCTGGTGTGAAAGGACACCTTATCTCTTAGGGTCTCATATAAGCTTTGTAGCTCTGAGTTTGTATATACTCTATTATTCTACTACAGAGAGATAGACTACAGAGATCTCGTACGCAAGCTCTGTGTCTTCTCCTTCTCCATCTTCTTTCTACTCTGAGTTGTTATCTTCCTTCTGTTTCCTGTTTCATCATCTTCAACAATTGGTATCATAGCAAGGTGATTTCCATAGCCTCTACTTGCGTTTTCGCGTCCACGTGCGCAATCGCAGTTTTCGGAAAATTTGCTCGTGGGAGCATCCTCGACGTTCCGGGAATATTCTGAACAGACGACCTGGGGTTTTACCCCCCTTTCGAAGTAGCAAAAGTTACTTTTCGGAGGCGTTTAGATCAAGAGGGTGTGCTTTTTGACAGATTTTCTTCAGGTAAACAGTTCTTTTGGGAAGCAGCTTGTCTTAGCTTTGTGCTGAGATTTTGTGTAGAGTTTTTCTTGGATTGGAGAGGAGATTTTTGAATCTCTTGGAGGTTCTTTTGCTCTCTTGTGTGCATCCACAGTATGGCTCAATCTACAGAGAAAGAGATTTTTGGTGCGTTTACATCCGAAGACAAATTGGATGGTACCAACTATTCTCTTTGGTCTTTTATGGCCAAAAATATTTTGGTTGGTAAAGGATTGTGGGATTATGTATCTGGAGATGAAGTTCGTACAGGTAGCATTGCACCTGCCACACCTGGTCGTGGTGCAGCTGTTGGTGCAGGACCCTCACAAGTCACTCCAGAGCAAAAGAGATGGGATACTAAAGATGCACAAGCTATGGTTGTGATTGCCTTAACCATAAAGAGGACAATCACACCACATATCAGATCTTGCAGAACTTCTGAGGATGCTTGGAACACTCTGCAAGCTATGTTTGGAGGAAGAAATGCTGCCAGAATAGAGTTTTTGAAGAAACAACTTGACAAAATACAGATGGACGAAGGTGATGATATTGTAGAGCATCTTACAAAAATCAGGGATCTTAAAGAGCAATTTCTTAGCATTGATGAAGTGATTCCAGAGAAGGACTTGGTTTCCAAAACACTCAATTCACTACCACCATCTTATCTGACTTTTCAGACTTCTTTGACTCTGTCTTTGCGAGCTAATCCTGAGCCTCTTCATTTTGAAGATTTAGTGGCTTTGCTATTGCAGGAGGATCAATCACGTAAGAACAAGTCTTTACAGGTGGATGGTATGGATCATGCTCTTGTTTTACAGAACAAAAACAAGGGTAAAGAGAGTGCTCATTACTCCAAGTTTGGTGCAGGACAGTCTTCAGAGAAGTCTAAAGGTGATTCCGACAAGTCCAAGAAGAAAGGTAAATGTCACTACTGCAAGAAACTTGGTCACTACATTAGTGAGTGTAAAAAGAAAATTGCTAAAGAAAAGAAGAAAGAGTCAAGTTTGGTTGTTTCAGCTTCTGGTGATTCTTCTACAGCTAAAGAAGAGTCTGCAAACTTTGTGCAGGATTCTTATGCTTTTGTAGTATGTTCAGATTTTTCTGCTTACAGTGTTGACAAGACACAAATGATTTGGTACTTTGATAGTGGTGCATCCAGGCATATTACTTCAAGGAAGGATTTGTTTTGTTCATTGGATGCAGCTCCAGCAGGAAAGAAGGTGACATGTGCAAATAATGCTTCTTATCCAATCAAAGGCGTTGGTAAGATTTTGATTACCATTTCAGATGGTTCAGATTTATGATTGCTAGATGTCTTATATGTTCCAGGGATCAAGAAGAATTTGTTGTCTGTATCCTCTCTTGCAAAAAATGGTCTTCGGGTCATTTTTGAGGATGACAGATGTGTTGTACGAGATCCAGAGAATAGTTATTCTCTTATCACTACAGGTACATTGGAAAATGGACTATTTGTGCTAGATCGTTATGATAAGCAGATTCAGGTATGTATTGCAGAAACAAAGACTCAGGCCATGCAGGATGCTGAGTTGTGGCATGCTAGATTTGGGCATGTTAGTTATGGCAGTTTGATGACTTTACAACGTCATAATATGGTGCATGATTTGTCTTTATTGGAGATGCCACCAAGACATGTATGTGAAGGTTGTGTTCTTGGAAAGATGCACAGATTTGCATTTTCGCAGGATGGTTCAGTTAGAGGGACACGAAAGTTGCAGCTTGTACACAGTGATGTATGTGGTCCTATGAGGACGCCATCTATAGGAAACAGCCTTTATTTTGTGACCTTCATTGATGACTTTTCCAGGTTTTGTTGGGTGTGTCCACTCAAAGCAAAGTCAGATGTGTTTGCAGTTTCTCAACATTATGTCGCCATGGTTGAAAATGAAACAGGTTGCAAAGTACAGACTCTTCGTACCGATCGAGGAGGTGAATACATGTCAGGTGCATTTAAGGATTTTTTGGGAAAGAAAGGCATTAAACACCAATGCACAATGCTATACACACCACAATAGAATGGTGTTGTAGAAAGGAAGAACAGGTCTTTAATGGAGACGGCTAGATGTATGCTCAAGGCTAAGAGTTTGCCTCATAAGCTATGGATGGAGGCAGTTGCTTGTGCAGCACATGTTTTGAACAGGTGTCCTACTCGTGCCTTGAAGACCATTACTCCATATGAAGCTTGGTATGACAGAAAACCTTCAGTCAGTTATCTTCGTGTTTTTGGTTGTCTTGCTTATGCTCACATCCCTCAACAGTTACGTGGGAAGCTTGATGATAAGGCAATCAAATGTATATTTGTGGGGTATAGTAGTGGAAGTAAAGGTTATAGACTTTACAATCCTGCTACAAACAAGATTTTTGAAAGTCGTGATGTAATTTTTGCAGAAACTACTGCTCAACCTATGGTTGCTTTTGATGTACCTCATATGCAGACACATGATGTATTTGAAGGTTTGCTTCCTTCTTTTGTGGAGAATCAAGAATCACAACAGGTTGATAATCTTGATCAATCTTTTGATCAGCATGTGACACCTCATGATGTAGAGGAAATTGTGCGTGAAGAGCAAGAAGTTCTCAGGGAAGAAAGAACCTTGCCTAAATGGGTTCAGAAAACTTTGCAGGATAGCAAGTTGGATGCACCGCTGCCACGAAAAACACGTGCTGGTACTACTTTTGGCAGAGAGCAAGTAGATTTGGCTTGCTTTAGCACTCTTTGTGATGCAAATGAGCCTGATTCATTTGAACAAGCTTTAGAGTGTGTTCACTGGAAAGATGCTATGCAGCAAGAAATTGATTCTATAAAGGAAACAAGATGGTACTGTTGACAGGTACAAAGCAAGGCTTGTGGCAAAAGGCTATGCGCAACAGAAAGGCATAGATTATGATGAAACCTTTGCTCCTACTTCTCGTGCGTCCACAGTTAGATCACTAGTTGCAATTGCTGCTCATCATGGTTGGAAAGTGCATCAGTTGGATATCAAAACTGCTTTTTTGAATGGTGATTTGCAGGAAGAAGTTTACGTAAGTCAACCAAGTGGTTTTATTGTAAAAGGTCAAGAGCAAAAGGTATGTAGATTGCGTAAAGCTTTGTATGGTCTCAAACAGGCTCCAAGAGCATGGTATGAGAAGATACATACTTATTTGATTGGCCAGGGATTTCAGAATAGTCCAACAGAAAGTACTTTGTATGTCAAAAAGAGAGATGGAGTTCTCATTATGCTAACACTTTATGTGGATGATATGCTTCTTACAGGCAATAATGCAAATGAAATTGAAGCGTTTAAAGATGCTTTGAGAAAAACCTTTGAGATGTCTGATCTTGGTTTGCTACATTATTACTTGGGTATTCAGTTTGTGCAATCAGAGGATGGCATATACATGTTGCAGGCAAAATATTTGCATAAAATTTTGGACAAGTTTGGTATGCAAAATTGTAAGCCAATCTCTACACCTGTAGAAACTGGATCAAAGTTGAGCATGCACGATGCTGGAGAACCTTTTGATGTACATACTTATGCAGCAGCCGTTGGTTGCTTGATATATTTGGCAGGCAACACTCGTTCAGACATTCAATTTGGGGTTTCACAAGCAAGCAGATTTATGCACAGCCCAGGTATGCATCATTGGCAGGCTGTGAAGCGCATACTTCGTTACCTTTCAGGTACCCCTAATCTTGCCATGTTCTTTCCAAGGGGGGATATGTATGGAAATCACAGTTCTATGTAGCTTCTTGGTTACAGCGATTCAGATTGGGCTGGTGATTTTGACACACGACATTCCACAAGTGGCAATTGTTTTTTCTTGCGAAATGCATGTATATCTTGGCTAAGCAAGAAGCAACCCATAGTGGCTACATCAACTTGTGAAGCTGAGTACAGGGCAGCTTTCACGGCAACAGTTGATTGTGTATGGATACGCAGGTTATTGGCAGATCTTTGTGAGTGTCAATAGGCACCCACTACCATTTTCACTGACAGTCAGAGTGCTATGGCAGTTGCAAGGAATCCAGTATTTCATGCAAGAACAAAGCACATAGAGGTTCACTACCACTATGTCAGGGAAAGGCTACATGCAGGGGAGATCACACTAACTTACTGTCCTACACAGGATAACATTGCAGATCTATTTACGAAGGCGTTATCACGAGAAAAGTTTGAAGCTTTCCGAAAAGCTTTGGGCTTACTCTCATACACATGATGATCTGCTACCTTGTACGGATTCACACTGTCACTACAGGGGGGATTTGTAGACATGTAGTAGTGTTAGTGTGTATACGCGCTTCACTAGGGGCACTTTTCTCCCACTGGGTTTTTCCCCCTGGACATCTGGTGTGAAAGGAAACCTTATCTCTTAGGGTTTCATATAAGCTTTGTAGCTCTGACTTTAGATACACTATTATTCCAATACAGAGAGATAGACTACAGAGATCTCGTACGCAAGCTCTGTGTCTTCTCCTTCTCCATCTTCTTCCTACTCTGAGTTGCTGTCTTCCTTCTGTTTCCTATTTCATCATCTTCAACAATGTCCAAATAGTGCCAAAATTGGTCAATGCACTACACAAGGGGAGGCTGAACCAACTGTGGAGAAAACTTGAGAAAAATGCTAAAAAAGGAGAAAATGCCAAGTCTATCACGATAGACTAGGGAAACTGCTGCTGGGGAACTTTTCTTTCAAATTTCCCCTAGGGAGAGCTTTATCAGGGCCTATATAACAGACACACCAAAATTCAAGGCATTTAGATCACTGAAGGTCAATCTGAGGTTCAGATAGAGAATCAAGCTCTGACTGAAATACTAAAATGGGACCAAAACCCAATCCAAGTGTCCAAACTTCATAAAACTTGAGGGATATGCTATAGAGGGTAACTGGAACTCAAGGGTAAAGTCACAATTTTGAATTGACTTGTGCTGAGCAAATTGTCAGTCTATCGCGATAGACTAAGAAAGTAGTGATTCAGACACATTTTGCAATTTGTGACTATACTGCTAGGACATACTCTCTATATAGATCCCAACCATCATTTCATATTTGAAATTGGACCACCAGAAGACTGACTAAGTGGTTGCTGTATATACTTGAAAGATTTTTTGGTGATTCAGGGAAAACCCTTGTGAACAGACTAACCATCCTTTTGTAGATCCCAGAAGGAGATCATCACAAAGCCACACAGGAAGAAGGAGTGCAGGTAAGCTTTAAGTTTGCAACCCAACTTTCATTCTTATGTATTTAAGGTCAGGAGCCTTTGTTAAGTCGGGAGCTAAAAGGGTCAAAAGTCAAGTAAGCACCACGTCCACCGAAGAGAGTGTAACTCAGACGAGACTAGACCCATTAGCGCCCATCATTGAAGAGGGTAGTGATACTTACACTTCGTCGGAAAATTCCTTCTTCATGATGGGGAGTCAACAGCCAGGAGGTTTGAACGGTGAAGGACCAATGCCAGGGGGGAGCACCTCCCTACATCCTTTAAATGAAACCAAGTTCACTATAATCTTCTTGGAAGGAACTAACTCGAGGTGAGCCTTAGTTTATTCTGACTATCGGGGACACAAGTGTATTTGTATTGAAGAAAGACTGGCTCAGAGACTAGAGATAATTCGAGTCTATGATGACGGAGACAGATTCCGAGACGAAAAGGGGAACCACTATCTGATAGTGAGTAACCCTGAGGATTACAACAGATATGGGGATAACGTGGCAAAAGGGAAAATGGTTTCAGAAACCCAAGAACCGCCTCCTAACATTGATTGACCTGGAGCGCTTTTTATGTATGATAAGAAAACAACCACGGTCCCAACCTATAATGAGAATGTAGGGATTTACAAGCATGAAAGCGAGGGAATGGTCTCTTACTTTCGATGCAAGGAACCCTACCCAAACAAATTAAGCAAAGACAAGGTTCTTTACTTAGTTTCTTATGAAACTGCTATGGGGAAGGATATTGTTTTTGTTGACAGATACGGGCGAGAATACAAACGTATTCTCCCAGAAGAGGTTGAAAAGGAAACAGTTCCGGGAGCATCGACCTATGGCCCCGACGAAGTACCAAGAGCCACCTACACCCCTAGTAAGTCGACAAATCCCTTTTCAGAAGAGTATGACGCTACCTCACATTCTACTCGACAACCGACGTCCAACTACCAGGATCAACCAGCTACTCATCCATCATTGCAGGCATGGCTTCGACAGAGTGCTACATTAGAACAAGACCGAACCCGAGAGGGTTATCAAACCGCACAAGGGTTAAGGGATTTACAAGAACCACCACTCTATGCACAATATCAAGGAGAGAGTAAGCCAAAGACTCAGGGGTCAACTAAGCCTGGAAGAACACCCCGAGAACGAGTTCGGAGAGATGAACCATCTTTTGCGAGAACTGTTAGAAATTATGGATTAGGAGCACCATTGGGAGAGAAACCTGGCCACTACAGAAGACCAGAGGAGGTATATCGACTAGGACGGGGAGATCCCATGATGAGATTTGTAGACTATCGTAGAATTAGACCTTCTCAAGTGCAAAAATGGGTAAACAAGAAATATACGGGAAGCAGGGATCCGAGAGATCATGTAGCAGCCTTTGTGCGTGTAATTAGAGCTGAACAGGTGTTAGACTTTCCTACCCAATTTGTAGGATTTGGTTTAACCTTAGAGGATGATGCTGCTACATGGTTTGACTCGATGGAGCGAAGGGACTTTGAGTCTATGGAGGATGTGTTTGAGGAGTTTATCGAGGAATTCTCACAAAGGGGAATAGCTCATAATACAGTCTCACAAATCCATAAATTCAAACAGAAAGATGGAGAGTCTGTGCGAAAGGCAGCCCTCCGACCATCCGCCTTGCATTTCAACTTGTAAGCCCACTTCGTACCAATGGCCTTTTTGCCAGGAGGCAAATCACATAAAGTCCATGTGTCATTTTCTATAAGTGCATCATATTTTGATTGCATGGCAGCCATCCAATTTTTTGAATTCTGTGCTTCATCAAAAGGCAGAGGCTCCTCAACATCATCTAAACTAGACACAGCCAAAGTATAACAATCTGATGCATAAGATGCATGGCGAGAGCCTGAACAAGTACGACTACACAAAGGTGCATCCAATTTACTTTCACGCAAAGTATACACCAGCCATTTTTGCATACCTCTAGCCTGCTCATTTTCATCCCTTTCCTCATCAAGTACATCATGTACATCTGCATCAATAATAGGCTGATCTAAAACATTTTCAGAAACCCCCATAGGCTGTACATTTGCCTCATTGGAACTTACATTCGTATTTCCACCACTAAAAAGAGGCAACAAAGTGTCATAAATGTCCTGTGAGCTTACATTACTGTCTCTAGTACATGACAGCAAGGGCTGAACAGAATCTTCCACAAACACTACATCCCGTGAAACCACAATACGTTTTTTTTGCGGATGATACAACCTGTAACAAATACATTTGACAGCCTTATCATCCAATTTTCTGCACTGCACTTGTGGCACCAAAGCATATGCCAAACAGCCAAAAACACGCATGTTCTCAATAGAAGGCTTTCTATCATGCCATGCTTCATATGGAATAATAGATTGCAAAGCTTTCATAGGACACCTGTTAAGTACATAAGTGGCACACATGATGGCCTCAAGCCAAAAAGAATGCGGCAAAGCTTGACTTTTGACCATACATCGTGACATTTTCGGCAGTGACCTGTTTTTCCTCTCAGCAACACCATTTTGTTGAGGTGTATAAGGCACTGTACATTGGTGTTTTATCCCACGAGTAGCCAAAAATGCATTAAATTCATGAGACATATACTCCCCCCCTCGATCGGAACGGAGGGTGCCCATAGTACATTTCGAGACATTTTCAGCCATAGCCAGAAATTGTTTGAAGCACATAAAAACTTTGGACTTCTCTTTAAGCGGGAATACCCATGCATGCCTAGAGTAATCATCAATGAAATTCAGGAAGTACAGGTAATTGCCCGAGGACGGAGTTTGCATGGGCCCACAAACATCACTATGCACAAGCTGCATGTGGCCCGAACTGAACCATCCTTTGGAAACTTAGAACGCTACATCTTACCCAAAATACATCCTTCACAAACATGTTTGATAGGTGCTTCAAGAGGCGGCAAAGAAGCAACCATATCAGATTTCTACAAACACAACAAACTGGCAAAATTCAGATGACGAAAACGTGCATGCCAAAGTTTTGCATGTCAAATAGCCCTTGAATCTGCAACAGCATTTGCAAAATTTTGTCCACACTTGTCATACAAAGTGAGCTTATATAGCCCACTGCACAAAAGGCCAGATACAACAATTTCATCACCAAAACTGAGATCATGAACTGTATATCTGTCATCCACAAATTTGACTACAAGTCCAAGTCTAGCAAGTGCAGATACAGACAAGAGATTCTTCTTGATCCCAGGTACATAAAGTGCATCAAGAAGTGTGAAAGAACTACCATTAGCAGCAGTAAGCACAATCTTTCCAACTCCCTGAACTGGATAAGAGGCATTGTTGGCACAAGTGACAGAATTCCCATGAGGGACAGACTCAAGAGAGGTAAACAATTCATGATGTGAGGTAATGTGCTTTGTAGCACCACTATCGAAATACAACACATGTGAATATGTAGCAACTAACAAGCAGGCATCATGGACAATAGGATTGTAAGTGCTCTCTACGCTAAAAGCCCATTCTGCATCAAAATCAGCATCACAGTCTCCTTTCACAGAAGACTCAACAATGGCTGCATTTATAGTGGAACCATCATTTGCAGTGGAACCACCCTCTTTCTTCTTAGCCTCTTTGGCCTTCAACTTAGGACACGACTTGATCAAGTGATCATTAGCTTTACAATAATGGCAACGCATCTTCTTTTTGCCCTTATCACCAGAATTGCTAGACGAAGTGCTGCCAGCAGAAGCATTAGGAACAGAATTTTTGCCACTCGCAGCAGAACCATAACAAGTGGCTGCATTGCTATTACCACCCTTTCTTTGAGAAGCAATAAAAGCCTGTTCAATTGCACGCTGCCTAGTCCTGTTTTTTCTGGAAAGTGACTCTTGCAACAGCAATGTGCATAATGCATCAAACTTGACAACTTCTGGATTTCCTTGGGTCATAAGTCTCCAAGTACTAGCAAAAGTCTGGTAGGAATCTGGTAAGGTATCAAGAACAGTCTGCACAAGGGAACTGTCTGAAATGACTTTACCTGCAGAAATAAGTTGCTCGTTGATATCCTTGACACTAGCAAGGACAGTGTCCATATCATCTTCCTCATGCATAATCTTCGACTCCAGCTCTTTACGTAGCAAAGCAATTTTAGCCTCATTGCGGCTTGCATAAAGACCTGCTAGAATATCCCAAGCCTGTTTTGCAGATTTTGCTGAACGGATGTGAGGAACAATGGTGCGCTTCACAGACAACGCAATCAATGCATGAGCCTACGCATCCTTTACATCCCAACGAGCTTGTTCTGCCGTAGGCAAAACAACTCTAACAGCTGCAATCCTTACAGCAAGACCTGCAACATCCTCAATATCGCCTACATCCTCATAACCAAGACGTACATCAATGCCCTACACAATGTTCCAGACGCTCTTTGACACAAGAACATGTTGCATCATATAAGCCCACATAGGGTAGTTGTCCCCATCCAACCTGTCCTCAGCAGTAAACATCTTGAACACATCTGTGTTGTTGTTGTCAGCCATGGTAAATGCTACACCTGATGTGAAAACTGCCCGAAAATAGGAGAAATGGAGCGGGAACAACACGTGCTATATAGCACAAACCGTAGAAGACTATAAGGCACTGTTAGGCAGAAAATGGCACTAACAAAAATTCTGCACAAAATGAAGAAATAGCCTATGCAGTACTACCTGTAGTGGAAACAGAGGTCGAAATGAGCCCAAATCGAAAATCTGAGCAAACCAAGCTCTATGAGCACTCCCGAAGTATTTGTCGACCTGCGAACGCTCGCCACAGCTCACTGAAATCAGAGAAAGTGAGTAGGCGTGTACTGGAGCAGCTGGCGACTAAGCCCGGGAGGACGGAACCTGCTCTGATACCAATTTTTGGAATTAGGGTTGCAGAGAGACACACACAGCTTGGAGAAGACGAAGGAAGCTCAAGGCACACAATAGAGAGTGTATTACTTAGTGTGCAATGGAAAGATAGATAGCCCTAGAGTGATGGGCGTATATACAATGCACGGGGGAAAAAACCTCCTAAAGAGGGAAAAAATGCCCCGGCAGTCCTAGTGTGTTCACACACATCACTACCACACGTATATGGTAACAGTAGTCAAACCAGATGGGCGTCCTTTGAGTCAACCTCTTCATTTTGAGCCCCAAATTTTGATGTCCGTATTTTTTGGAAATCTTTTGTAATTATATGAGAGTCTCTGATTTTATTCAGATCACCTTGATTCTGTCTATGCTACATCATGTTCTTGAGATCGAGAGCTTGGTACCAGTCAAGTGTCAGACCACTGAGAGATCAAGTAAGGCATTGTTCTTTGAAAGAGAGTGTCAAGTCGGGTTAACTTAGAACAGTTAACAACCATCCAAGAAGAGGTGGTGACACTTCTTGTGAACAAGCTTTCACTATCCTTATGGCTGAAAGAGTACGAAAGATGAGCTACCATAGTGAAGGAAACGGAGCTAGAACATCACAAAAACCAAATATTCCACCAACCATGCAGTTGTACTATTATTACGCTAATGGTAAGGGAGCACGGATTTATGTAGACATTCATCATAAGTGTTGTGTTTGTGAAGACTCGGGAAACCCTGAGTTTTAAGACCAATAATGGAGATCGATACATTGGCAAGAGAGGGGTTTCATGTCTTAGGACGACTAATAATACTCATCTTGTAGATGCAATGGGTATGATTGGAACCAAATACAAAATCAACAAAGGAATTTAAAGAGCTCGTCTGGATAATGATGCGAGAGCTAGATTCATAGCTATTAAAAAGCTAGAGAGAGTGTGTGTAGATGATCCTAGAGTGGGATTATACAAGCTAATGATCAAAGAAGGAGAAAACTATGACATCAGGGAAGACGTGAGCCCGATAGAACTTATTGACATCAAGAAAATGTACATTTATGTCTACCAATTTGAAACTGGAAAATGGCCTATTTTGGTAGATAACAAGGGGCAATGAGTATATATATGCATATATGATGAACATGGAAAATATTTTTTGTTGGGGACAACCATTTTTTGTCATCTATTTGAACCAAATGGCCCGTGAAAAGCCGATTGAGAAGGAGGTAAATTTTATGGATAGAGTCACAGAGATTCCACCCCATGCAGAGAGTACCCGTAAGACAGCATCAAGAGTACCATAAGTTCTAGATCCTTGCATGAGAAGGAGTCACTTGTCAGAACCAAAGCCTATGAGAGGTGGCTATATGACCATAATAGGGTCATCTATGCCACACCATACTGAGCGACTAATGCCAAATGTGACTATGAGAGAAGTATTGGGAGTTACACCTAGAATGTTAGCACCTCCATATGAGGAATCTTTTGCAGGAGCTCCAAAAGTGATGAGATATGTAGCTAAGCTGAGGCCCATGTGTCCGTCTCAAGTTGAAAAATGCATGGCATCAAAGTTTAATGGATCACGTGATCCCCATGCACATTCAGCATCATTCAAGCAGGTATTGAGGAGTTGAATATGTCACAAATTTTCACATCCAATTTGAAGACTTTGGGTTAACCCTGGAAGGTAAAGCCCTTACTTGGTTCCATCCTCTGAAGAGGGAAGACTATGGAGACATAGAAGCACTATTACAAGATTTTGTTGAGGAGTTATCAATGAGAGGAATCAAGCACGATACAGTATCTCATATTCATTCTTTCAAGCAAAAAGATGGTGAAAAACTCTGAGAGGTAGCCTTATGATTCAAGCAATACATTGAGAGGTGTCCACGTGTGAGAAACTTCAGGAAGATTTCCAAGTAGTGTTGTTCATTGAGGGGCTTAAGAACAAGAACCTCAAGAAGGATTTGAACTTGAAAAGTGTATGAGATTGGACGAGGTCACAAAAGAATCTTTCTACTAAGTGGAAAATTGTTGAATCTATGGAGAAGTATCACAAGATGCGGATGTTGTTTCAAAAGATTCTTATTTTGTAGCTAGTGCATCAAATATAGCAAAAACAACACCACACAACATACACCTATGAATATTGAACAGCTTGCAATGGAGCTTGTGAGAAGAATGGGGCAAAAGTTGGGAATCCAAAACTAGAGAGTACCACTATTGAGGCAATGCTTGTTTGACATGTGGAGGAGATCATCCAACACAGTAGTGCACCATGTTTCCACAACAATATCCTAATCAGAATTGGTGTTCCATTGACAGCAAGTGGACAAACCATACCACTAAGGAATGCTACTACAATCAAGGACAAGTTAGGGAAAGGCCTTATTAGCCTAACCCTTAGTACAAGCCAAAAGTACCAGCAATAAATCCTCAGTATCAACAAAATAGACCAGCACCACCATCACTGCGGTACGCATCAGGGCCAACAAACCCACAACCAAGAGTAGAGAGACCAAGACCAGTGTTAGGCCATCAACCGCCACTGCTAGGTGAAGATCGGGCAATAGTGAGATATGTGTATCTAGATCAGGGGCCAAGAAGAGAATGCTATAGTGCTAGTACATATGTATTACATAGAGGAAAACCACAGACACTTTCATCAAGGGTTATGGAATCCTATGAGCATGAGAGTGTTGTTTTGTCCTCTAGTAATCCTCAGTCAACAATGCGTGATGTAGCTTAGAGTGAAGGGTTTACTCTAAGCCAAGAAACACTAATGTTCATAGCTAATCAAGGTGAGGCTAGACCAAACACATATCCCCAAAGACCATATGCTCAACAACCTAGAAAACAGAGAACTCATGGAGCTTGCTTCAAGTGTCATGAAGACCATTTAGCTAGGGAATATCCTACTGACCAACCAAATGCTGTGGTTAACACCCCTCAAGCAAAGAAGGGTGATGGTGGATATTGTGCAGGATGTGGAATTGAACATTTGTACCCAGATTTCCCTCAAAGACCATGCAAAGGGGGGAAAGCAATGATGAACATTGTGGAGGTCTTGCCTTCTTCAAGTGGGTTGGACTCATAGACAAAAGTATCATTGAAAGTGGTAACGAGAGTGCAAGGAAAAAAAAGAAAGTGGCATGAGAAAGGCGGTAGGGACTCTAGCAAATCTACTAGTGGCATGAGAAAGGGGGTAGGGACTCTAACAAATCTACTAGTGTGAAATCAATTAGTAAATACACAAGAGACAAAGTTAGAGCTCAGTACCATAAGAAGCTAAAGGTGATTTCTGATGAGTTGTCACAAGCTTGAGAGAAATCACAACCACCAACAAAACCCTCATCTAGTGTCATTCTAGAGGAAGTACCTAAGACTAAACAAAAGTAGAGCAAAGCAAAGACAAAGGAAGATAGCTCATGAGGTTTGGTCCAGTCATCAATAAGATATTCGAGCCATTGGAAGCAATTCTCAAGGTGTGAGAAGCCAGACCAAACAATAAATGAATGATGGAACATAGGTAGATGACTTATCCTAATGTAGAATGGCAAAATATTAGACTGGAGATGTGCAGAAAGTTGATTGACATTGATCAAGCTCTCATGGAACCTCCATCAACTATCCATGTCTAGGCTAGGATAATATCTCAACCATCTGCAGACCTTAAAGAAACAAATGGGAAAAAGAAGAGAGAGAACAAGAATGGAGTCATGAGATTTTAGCTGCACGCAGAAATTGTTAAGAAACGACAAACGAACAAGGTGAGGAAAAAGAGTTGCAACATCCTCAAGGGAGGGAACATGCAGACACATGCCAAAAAGGGTTGACATTTCAAGTGGTGGAAAACACGACGAATGATTTTGTTTACCAATAACTGCCCACCATGCCAGAGGTCCACGGCAATTGGCATCAAGAACTTTGGGATGTAATTAGGAAGGCTAGAGATGAGAATCAGGCATGGGAATCATCACCCATTGCCAAAGTCAACCTTGACAAAGGCATGATGGATGTTGACATGCAATCCATGTATGGCGACCAATGAACAGAGAAATCAAAGGATAGTAGAGAGTAAATCCTTAGGGAGTTACCTTCTTACTTAGGACCACATGAGGAGAGATCTAATATTATGATTCTACCATCACAATGAGGGAGAGATGTGATATTATGATTCTACCATCACAACGAGGGATCCTCAAGCCAAGCGTAAATTCTCATGGGTTTCAAGAATTCATGTCAGCACTAGTGAGATGTACACTAATGACAATCAAGCTACTAAAAGTTAGACCTCATATGTGAAGGGATGTCGGGAAATGTTTTGAGAATATGGGAATCAAAAACCTTGTTGAAACCCTAGGCCGTGAAATAGAGGATTAGAACCAATCCCAAAAGGATGCAAAGCCAGTTCCTATACATAAAGTTGGGGATTATTGTGAAGAGATTACAGGGAAGATTCCAGGTTTTTGCTAGATAGAATGCACATTGATCATCAAAGTGGGGTGTACTACATTCAAACAAAAAATTGAAAATCTCTTCACATGCCTCCATGCCCTAGTCGAGTCACTTGCTTCCCAAAATTGACATTTTTGTCTTGGTTTCGTCTCTTTTTGAGATATAATAGGTGTTGGCCGTTGGGTCCAAGAATCCAATAGCAATGAAGGCCAATTGTGTAAAAGAATCATTTTTATCTTTGTGGTGCCAATTGATTGCAATATTTTTACCCAAAACCTGTACCTTGTTACCATTTTGTAGCTCTAAAGAAATCAATGTTATGAGCCTGAGATGTAACTCCTATTATTATTGCGGCAAATTCAGTCTTTGTACATAACACTCAAAGCTAGGGTATATAAGGAAGCTTTGCAAAGTTTTTGACAATCATTATTATGACTTGAACGAGAAAATAAGGTCTTCTTCTATACGACATGTGCTTTCTTCTTTTTACTATGAGCTTTATCTCTTTTCACTAACTACATCACACGATTGTCACATCAAAATTTTGAGGGTACCACTGCGTTAGTCTTGTCAAGCTCTACGTGTTGATATCTACTTCGCAAGTGCTTTGTGAGAATTGAGCATCGACTCCCACAACCTTCCAGGTGACATCTCACTGTAACTTTGTTGATTATACCAGGTTCTGGATATTTAGGAGAACTTAATAGGTGTGTCTGATGTCTGAGTTGGTGACCTGCAAGTAGCCTATTAAAGAAAATCACATTTTTTTCAAGTATCCAATTTGTGAGTCTGACAACCTAGATCTTTTCTAGATAGTGTAAGGATGTTATTTATTGAGTTTAGAGTTGATTTTATAATGGATTTGCATGTGGATGTGTGAAGAGATTAGAAAGAAGATTCCAGGTTTTCTGTGGAAAGAACACACATTGATCATGAAAATGGAGTGTATTGTGTTCAAAAGAGAGACTAACAACCTCTTGGCATGCCTCCATGCCCTAGTAAAGTTACGCTTTCCAAGATTGACATTTTAGTCTTGATTTCGTCTCTTTTCGAGATGTGATACGTGTTGGCCGTTGGGTCCCAAGACATTGGCAAAGGGGAAGTGGGGAACACCACATTGCCTATAGAGTATCAAGAAATAGAAACCATTGCTATTATGGACAGTGGTGCAGGGGTTTCCATTGCCACCAAATTGATTCGGGAGAAACGAGAGAAACCTACCCTTAGAAGGACACAGATGAAATTGCAATTGGTTAATGGCTATATTGCAAAGCCTATTGGAATTTCGGAGCAGATGGTTATGACTTCTTCTTAAATTGAGTATGGACATACACTTGCGGTAGTAGATTTTGGTATTGAGAATAACTATGATGTTACTCTAGGAAAACCATTCATGCGCCAGCTAAAGATGGTACAAGATTGGGGCTATAATTATATCTACTTGAGACACATGGAGACCACTACACGTATCAATTTAAGCAACCATAGCTAAAAAGACGTACAAGAATCACCTGTAGAGGAATTTGACTTGGCAATAGCTGTAGAATTTGAAGTACACGCGTGGTTGAACTCTAAGGCTCATATGTGGATGTGTGGAGCTTTAGATTGTGATACTCCTGTAAAAAACAAGTGCAAGTAGGATAGACCATTTGAATATTTCGACTATATAGCTGAACCTTTTCCCAAAGAAAGAATAGAACCCTGGGAGTGGACTCAAATTTTAGCCACCTTAGAGGTGTGTGTCAATGAGATCACCCCTTCCAAGTTTTTTGATAAGAATGGCCTAGACTTGGTTCCATTTTTCATGAGTAGTGTGACCCAAGTACAAAACAATCAGGAAAGGATAGGGAGTAATGAATTGCACCAGGATTAGAGATCAAAATATAGTGTTTACGTATCGAGAACAAGATTTCTATTTGAGATCTTGGGCCAAGTAAAATGACTCGAACAGTATCCTAGAGGAGAATAGAGAGCCAAGTAATGAGTGTTACTAGGACACCCTCGACACTCAAGAATACTTAGACCTTTGTGCAGACGATGAAAAAATAGAATGTCACAAAAGTGACCCAGGAAAAAAATTGAGCAATTCTTTAATTTCTCAAATCAAAAATATCAACAACAACAATGATACAAGAACAAACATACAAGAAGGGGGGTTAAGAAACAACCCAATGCCATGGGCATATACAGGAAAAATTCATACTTGGGGCTGGTGGAAGCTCACAATTGCATAAAAGACAAAGTGATGGAAACCCCCAACACCTCCTGAGTCAAATAATTTGAAACCAAAAAAGTGACAAACGACGAAACGTCCCAAGGACGTGTCTCAGAAAGTTGATGTTGCCAGCAAGCCTCGATGGACAAAAGTTGAACGAAAAAAGAAATATGGAGAATTGAAATGGACATTGAAAGAGGTGTGGACGATGGATATGGAAAGTAAAAACAAAAATGAGAATCAAAAAAGGATGGATTGAGTGTATCATCTCATTACAAGATGTACACTGAGCAATTCTTTAATTTCTCAAATCAAAAATATCAACAACAACAATGATACAAGAACAAACATACAAATAGCCCTTGAATCTGCAACAGCATTTGCAAAATTTTGTCCAAAACTTGTCATTCAAAGTGAGCTTATACAGCCCACGTCACAAAAGGCCAAATGCAACAATTTCATCACCAAAGTTGAGATCATGAACTGTACATCTGTCATCCACAAATTTGACTACAAGTCCAAGTCTAGCAAGTGCGGATACAGACAAGAGATTCTTTTTGATCCCAGGTACATAAAGTGCATCAACAAGTGTGAAGGAGCTGCCATTTGCAACAGTAAGCACAATCTTTCCAAGTCCCTGAACTGAATAAGAGGCATTGTTGGCACAAGTGACTGAATTCCCATGAGGGACAAACTGAAGCACAAGTGACTGAATTCCCATGAGGGATAGACTCGAGAGAGGTAAAAAAACCACGATGTGAGGTAATGTGCTTTGAAGCACCACTGTCGAAGTACCACACATGTGAATCTGCAGCAACTGACAAGCATGCATCATGGATAGCAGGATTGTAAGTGCACTCTGTGCTAAAAGCCCATTATGCATCAACATCAGCAACACAATCTCCTTTCACAGAGGACTTAACAATGGCTGCATTTGTAGTGGAACCACCCTCTTTCTTCTTAGCCTCTTTTGCCTTCAACTTAGGACACGACTTGATCAAGTGATCATTAGCTTTAGAATAATGGCAATGCATGCTTCTTTTTGCCCTTATCACCAGAATTTCTAGACAAAGTGCTACCAGCAGAATCATTAGGAACAGAAGTTTTTCCACTCGCAGCAGAACCATAAAAAGTGGATGCATTGCTGTTACCACCCTTTCTTTGAGAAGCAATAAAAGCATGTGCAACTGCACGCTGTCTAGTCCTGTTTTTTCTAGAAAGTGACTCTTGCAATAGCAATGTGCATAATGCATCAAACTTAACAACTTCTGGATTTCCTTGGTCCATAAGTCTCCAAGTACTAGCAAAAGTCTGGTAAGAATCTGGTAAGGCATCAAGAACAGTCTGCACAAGGGAACTGTCTGAAATGATCTCTCCTGCAGAAATAAGTTGCTCATTGATATCCTTGAAACTAGCAAGGAAAGTGTCCATATCATCTTCCTCATGCATAATCTTTGACTCTAGCTCTTTATGCAGCAAAGCAATTTTAGCCTCATTGCGACTTGCATAAAGACCTGCTAGAATATACCAAGCCTGTTTTGCAGATTTTGTTGAACGAATGTGAGGAACAATGGTGTGCTTCACAAACAACGCAATCAATGCATGAGCCTGCACATCCTTAATATCCCAACGACCTTGTTTTGCCGTAGGCAAAACAACTCTAACTGCAGCAATCCTTGCAGCAAGACCTGCAACATCCTCAACATCGCTTACATCCTCAAAAGCAGGACGTACATCAATGCCCTGCATAATATTCCAAACACCCTTTGACACAAGAACGTGTTGCATCATATAAGCCCACATAGGGTAATTGTCCCCATCCAACCTGTCCTCAGCAACAAACATCTTGAACACATATGTGTTGTTGTTGTCAGCCATGATAAATGCTACACCTGATGTGAAAACTACTCGAAAGTAGGAGAAATGGAGCGGGAACAACACATGCTATATAGCACAAACCGTAGAAGACTGTAAGGCATCTGTTATGCAGAAAACGGCACTGACAGAAATTCTGCACAAAATGACAAAATTGCCTGTGCAGACCTGCCTGTAGTGGAAACGGAGGCGGAAATGAGCCCGAATCATAAATCTGAGCAGACTTAGCTATACGAGCTATCCCAAAATATTTGTCGACCTACGAAGGCTCGCCAAACCTCACGGTAATCGGAGAAAGTAAACAGGCGTATGCTAGAGCAGCTGGCGACTAAGCCCGGAAGGACGCAACCTGCTTTGATACCAATTGTTGGAATTAGGGTTGCAGAGAAATGCACACAGCTTGCAGAAGAAGAAGAAAGCTCAAGGCACACAATAGAGAGTGTGTTACTTAGTGTGAAATGGAAAGATAGATAGCCCTAGAGTGATGGGCGTATATACAATGCTCGGGGGGGAAAAGTTCCTAAAGAGGGAAAAAATGCCCCGACGGTCCTAGTGTGTTCACACACATCACTACCACATGTATATGATAACACTTCTCTTTGTTTAGCTTTACATTTTAGATCGGGGTGAATTCTTTGTCTTTGTGTATCTGCCAACTTGAGGCTATCTCTTGCAGTTTGTCTTCCTTCCTCTTTGAGCTTCCATAGTCTTGCATCTAACCCTATGTCAGTTGAATCCAAGGAGGATGAAACTTGTTGTGTCTCTACAAATTTCTTTTGCTCTTCTTCACTCTTTACTAGTATTTCTACTCTAAGCCTATGAGCCTCCTCCATGGACCTTTGTACTTGTGTCCTTGAAGTGTGTTACTCTTGCTATGGTTTCCTGCTGACAAGATCTGTGGTAGGTGCCTTGGAGCTCGAGCCATGTGTCCTTCTTTTGGTAGGAGTCGTTCAAGCACTCCTTCTAGCTTGCACACTATGCTTGGACTTGTGTAGTAAATCCAATTGTGATTCTACTGAGGCGGTCCGGGGCGGGCAACAAGAAGAGCAACCTCTAGACACCCTTCAAGGCTCCCGTGCTGCTCAATGGGGCTGGGGCACAACACAAGCACAACACAACAACAAACCCACAGCCAAACACAAACAAGATAGGGGCACCACCTAGTTATGGTATGCGAACTAGGACGCAAGAGAGATTTTGGCACAACCAAGAAGATGCACCACACAACACACACAAGCAACCTCACACCAAGACACACATGAAATGGACCAGAGAGAGCTAGAGCAAAGAGAAGAGAGAGAGGAAAGGATCTTGCGTAATACCTTATTTGTGACTTGCAAATTGAGATGGTTCGTTATGATGCTATCGTAGAACTTGTACAAAACTCACTCAATGCTTAGTGATTGCTAAACATTGCCAAAACACACACACACTGTCTT
The DNA here is from genome assembly GCF_014529385.1 of Adiantum capillus-veneris. Classification (NCBI taxonomy): domain Eukaryota; kingdom Viridiplantae; phylum Streptophyta; class Polypodiopsida; order Polypodiales; family Pteridaceae; genus Adiantum; species Adiantum capillus-veneris. Next base: position 291,753 of record NW_028221414.1, on the reverse strand, counting down.
AGGGTGTGGGAGACCTCTCACCACAATACCCTCTTACAATGGACACAAAACTGGCAATGAAAAACACACTAAAACACTTTCTAAAATCAAGATCAACCGATAAAAACTCAAAATACACAAGTCACCTTGAATTCACCAAACCGTATTGCACAAATGGAAGGACGAAGATTTGAACGTCGAATCGCGTCTTTGATGCACCAAACCTCAATTTATTGATGATGAAGGAGCATATACAATAGTGGTTTTGAGATTTGTGGAACTCACGCTCTCTCACTTGCAATGTGTAGCTTGAAAGCTTCTCTCACACCAAGAGTGAAGCTCACAAGTGGTTGCTACACCTAAGTCTCTCCTCACGCATAGAGTGTTGGGGTGCTATGTAAGATATTGGAGGTTGTTTTACAAGAAGAAAAGGGGCCTATTTATAGGTTGGAGACCCCTCATTAAGATTATTGGAAATCCTAATTTACAAGCTAACAAATCAGGATTATGATTTTTTTGAATATCAAAACATTGCGGCCCTTCTTTGTCTGCTTGAGTCATGGGTGTGGGCTCAAAAGAGAGCATTATTGATGGTAGATAAGGTGAAAGTAAGTAAAGAGAGAGAGAGAGAGAGAGAGAGAGAGAGAGAGTTACTATACACATGTCTTGAGGCGAGGTGTCTTTTATGGTTAGGTCAATGGCTATTTTGTGTTAGTATGTTAGTGGTTAGTAATCACTAGAAAGTTAATGTTACATTTACAATGGGTAGAATGAGGTGGATGGTTGAATGAAGTGAGCAAATCCTTGTGATGGTGAAGCTTGAAGATGTTTTGGACTTACTTGTGTAGGTTCTCAAAATGACTATCGATCTTCTTCTTCATCTTCTCTTCTTTACGGCACCGCCGCCAAGGTTGATTATCGTGATGAAAATGGTAATTTCGTTGATGAGATCTCTTGATTTGCAGAGGTTAATCATGGTACACATGCTGAATTTATGTATATATATAAGGGTTAAGATGGAATTGTACTTTGGAGATAATAGAGAGAGGTATAGAGATGGTGTATGTATGTAGAGGTTCATAAAAGAACTATAGGGATGAGAGACAAGGGTAATGGTGAAGAGGGTGGGAGAAGCCATGGAAATTGCAGGTTTGAGTGAGGGAAGGAGAGGGAGGGATGTGTAAGAGTGGGTAGGTGTGTGGAAGTGTGAGAGAAGACTAAAAGCTACTTGTGAGAAAAGTGGGCAGACTGGGGTCCACTCAAAAAATCATAGCTCACCGCTGGTAGCTCCAAAAATCATGAAAAAATTTGCGGTGATTATTTAGAGCGTGGGTTACATTTTCTCTTTTGACCACCGCTCCAAATTCGGAGTGGAGATAGGTGCCAAAATTCTCACCAAAAAGCCTGTTTTTTATGCCTGCAAAAGTCTTTTAGTGGCCCCCTCCTTTGTTGAATTTGTACAATGCATCCAAGAGTGAGCCCCTCCTTTGTCATATTATAATACAAAGCATCCAAGTTGCCCTTGACCCATGCATGGAGGAGGATTATTGGTGAATAAAGAAATATATACATGGTGGGACTAGTGTATGGACTATTCATGGACTTTAGCTCAATGAGCACATGGTGTTAGAATAATGAGTAAAAATAATAATAAAAATATGGAGAAGTTATGGATATGGAAAGATATTGGAATCATATGATATGGTCCCTCCTTGAATTATTTTGGGTGAAAGAGGAAAAGGTATGCAAGTAAATAATATAATAAAAGTAACCAATGAGTAGAAATCAATTTTTTGTTTTCACGAGGGTGAGGGTGAAAATGTGGGAGTGATTTGTATAAAGGAAAAATATGAGGTTAGAGTATGTACAATATTGGCAAAAAATATAATTATGGTGTAAGAGAATGAAAGAAGGTGTACATAGGTTTAATAAAACACACACCTAAGTAGAAATATTTAAATAAAATACCAAAATAATTATAAAAAATCCCTATATCTAGGCCATATATACAATGGAATATTTACACACAAAGAGGCCATAATATACTTTTATTTTTTTATTTTTTTATTTTTTTGGCTCAACTAGCCCAGTGACTAGCTAGCTGAGGGTTTTTAAGAAGATATGGAAAAAGCCCCCTAACTCACACACGCCTATGTACAGTGAAATGGTAGGGATAGCCATAGCGTTTGGGTGAATTTGGTAGGGTGGAGTAACTTACTATGGCAATTAATGAGAGTCGAAAAACGGCTATCACTACCTCGAGGAGGACATTGATCATACCCAAAGCTTGGTATGCAATGCGAGTTAGCATTGGTCCAACATTCATGTAGCTTTTGTTTTTGGTGTTTGCCTTAAGGTTGGCCTCGATAAGACTCTCCAAAATGTAACTGCTAATGTCGCACTTGATGGCATAGTTCTTTGATAATCCAATGGCCATGAGCACCACCAGATGGAGGATGGCTTTGTATATCCATTAGAAAATTTTGGAGGTCATTTGGAGGGCCTTGTAAGAAATTGTATTTCTCTCTCTAGAAACTTTTTTTTAAAATGCACTTGCACCTTGTGAGTACGTTCAAAAGGACAACCAGACACTCTAAAAAGTAGATTTATATTTCCAATCGTCCTTGAAAATGGTCACTTTTTTATTTAATGCGAGCGTCTTTTTCAGAAGGCAGGTGCGGCGCATTCAATGCAGCTTACGTCATCATTGGAACTTGAAAAGTCACAAACTATGAAATAGTGATAGATTTTGAGGCTTTTGACACCACCAATGTGTCCGGAACGTCAAAATACCTTAAAAATGAATGTCTACTTGTCTCATTCCGACATCCAGAGAGGCAAAAAAATATCAAAAAACCCCCAAAAAATGGGCTTTTTACTTAAGGCGTGCGAGGAGGCATTCTAAAATTCTAGAATGCCCCCCTACACGCTGTTAGTACAAAGCTCCTTTTAGTGGTTTTTGGATACTTATCTTTCAAGAAAGCCCCTTTATAGAGGTTTTTTGACATTTTCCTCTCAAAAAGCTCTCTAAAAAGAGGAAAAAAGGGGCTTTTTACTAACGGCGCGCGAGAGGCATTCCAAAATTTTGGAATGCCCCCTCGCGCGCCGTTAGTAAAATGTTCTTTTAGGGGTTTTTCACATTTTTTGCCTCTTTGGATGTCAGAGCGAGGCAATTGGACATTCATTTCTAGGATATTTGGGCGTTCCGGACACATTGACAGTATCAAAAGTTTCAAAGTTTTCAACCACTTGATAGTTTTGTGACTTTTTGACTTCTAGTGATGACATAAGCCGTATCAAATGCACCGCATCTACCTTTTGAAAAAGGTAGATGCGAGCACCTTCTGAAAAAGGTGCTCGCATTAAATGAAAGAGAGTGATCGACTTCAAGGACCACTAGATTATTAAATGAGGAGGGGGACACCTTTTATATTTTTGTTAATATCAATCTATTTTTGTACGTAACGTAGGCTCTTCTCTCATTGGAGGAGCTTATTTTTCTCTCTCTTCCAAAAGGCCCTCCAAAAGACCTCCGAAATCTCCTAATGTTGATGGCTTCTATACTTTGAGATGCTATGAGATTAGCCACAATGGAAGATCCATTTTGGCATAGATCAAATCTTTGTAGGTGAGCTTGTGGCCTTGCTACTTGATGAATGCTTTGTCATTGTCGATCGCCTCTGTCTTGAGCATAGCAAAGTGTGATGGCCCACATGTAAGTGAAGTGCTTGGTAGATTATTTTACTCGTAATTTTAACATGCACGGTAGCTCCATCTTCATCTATAAGGGTTTCCTCGCCATTGTACTGTATGGTGAACAAAAACTCATGTGCTCTTTGGAAATATGTACCCCATGGTGCAAGCGGAAGGAATTGTCCATCTGTAGGCATCTAACACCATCAATTACTTTGGGCTGGTGGTGTAGAGTCGACCAAGGCTCCTTTGGGAATATGGTTGCTTTGACTTTGGTTCAATTTGTAGTTTGGAATTTCGCAATGAAGATATTTGTTGGGATTTGCTCCAAGTCTTCATCTTTGACATGTGCTTTCTCATTTGATGAAACATCTACAATCTCATAAGGAGCATCTCCCGACCCCTTTGGTACATGTCTTCAAGGCATTCTGCTAATAAAATACATCACTTTTAGTACCAAGAATTTAGTTACAAACCTGTCAAAAAATCTACTGTCATGCAAAATTGACCATAAACTAAAAATTGGACATAACTCAAGCAAATGTGATCCAAATTTGACAAAACTTCACCAGTGTGTCTAAGACAACTACAAGCACTAGAGAATAGTTTGGTTGGGGTACATAGGTCACGATCCATGTTTTGAAGCTAAATTGCGGTTTCTTGGTACCATCAAGTTTATCATGATTAGTAGATGCTATGGTAGGAAACTTTTTGGGTTTGGATCTTTGGTCTGTAAGTCAAGTCAATTTTTGCTTCTTTTTTTTTTTGCAGACTTGGAGAAATTTGGGATTCTCACGAGGATTTTAGTATCCAAATGACTTGAAAGTTTGAGCTTGGACTATAAGTAACATGTGGGTCAAGATGGCTAGGTGTTGGTTTAAGAATCTTGGAGGGGTACATGGATCATGATCCATGCTTGGTCACAAAGTGGGCTAATATTTGGGGGGTTATACAAATTAGCGAGCAAGTATTTCCGAGCAAAAAAATAATTGAGCAAGTCCCTTTAGACATTGTTTATTACCAGAGAAAATTGTAGAAGTGCAAGAGGATTTTTGAGTGTTGAAAACTAATCCCACAAACAAACTCAAAGACCATGATGACTAGTTCCATGGAACCATAATTGGAGCCAACTTCAAGGTTTCCTCTTGCCTAGCTGTGTGAGCATCTAATTCATTCACTCTCATCACCATAAGGATCATTGTCATCAAAGTCCTTTGTGAAAGGAAATTGAAGCTTTTCCTTCCTTCCATAGTACTCTTATCTTCAAACTCACTTTACCTGACGATAATGCCCATGTTCAATGTGATTACCAAATGCTAGCTATTTGGGAGATCTGAAGAATTTTTAAACTAGAAACCCTGTTTTCACTCTACTGATCAACAAAATGATCAAGAAAGAAGAGGAGTTGTTGCATTATTACAAGTTGTTGCATCAATACATCAAAACATTCATCACATTGAAGAGACAAATCTATTCAATGGAACAAAAAAATGTCTCAATCCCTTTAATCATAAAACAACATAAAAGGCCCTAGCTTGTCGCAAGTGTCAAATGATTGTTGGAACCATTTCGCATCGGTGTGGGACTATTACAAGAGAACCATCAACGCTTGTGACAATCAGAAGGCACCTTTGCCTACTGTTCTAGCACTCTCAACTTGTATTATCCCCTTGGAATACATTTCCATATATAGTCTACAAAATTCTTCCAAGGGAACTTTCCCAACGTATCAAATGACTGCCAAGTGTATACAACATAGTTTTCTATAGTGGTATGTACCATTAGCATAGGGCTCTAGCATTCTCTCTCTTATAGGTAGCAATGTCTGAGAGTAGCAGATGATCAACCCCAACCAAGGGCCTAAGCATTAATGAGAAAAATGTAATCAATTAGTGGTCAAAAGTACCTAGCATTCAAGACCTTTCCTTGTAGTTTGAGGACAATCTTGAAGAGCCTTTTCCTGCCCAACAGTTGCAAGAATTATGAGGGTTGAAGCCACTAAAGCATTGAGATCTGGTAGAGTGTCTGCAGTGGTTATGGGCACTTGTTGAAGCATTACAACCCCCATAAAATTTGTGAAAATAGGCAAAACTTTCAGCGTTCGATAGTGCTTTGTAGAAGATGCTGCAAAACTAGCTATCAATGTTTTGGAAAAATCATTTTTCCACACATACAAAATTCCTTTCCTTGAATTTTCCAAGAGGAAAGTTTAGAAAATTAGGTTTATTTTTGCCGGTTTTTACACTATTTTTCTCTACTTTAGGGCCAAATTTTTTCTTTACCCTTTCCCTAAACCGGCATTTTTGAAATTGAAAACGACACAATATTAAGCTGAGACACATTTTTCCCAAACACTGCTAGCTATATTGAGCGTCTCCTAGCATCAGGGGCCTCTTTTACAAAGCAAGGATTGCAAGTTCGTGGTGGGATGTAGCTCTAATTTTCATAATTTCTTGAGGTTGAAGGCCAAAGTAATATATCATTTTCATGAATTTTTTTCCAAAAAAATGACCCAATCCACAAACTCTACCTACGGTGCGGCATGCTATAGAAACTCCCTGGTCTAATGCTGCAACTAGTTGGCGCCGGCGCGGATTGGTTGCAGCAGTAAACCAGGGAGCTGCAGAGACAGCGAAGCGTTATATTGGGCAAGCACAGCTGCACCAGAAGCTAGCAACAGCAGGAGCACCCCACCAGATCATGGCAAGCTTTACACGCTGCGAGAGATGACGTACTTGGCGGCTACAATGGACTGGGTGCCCACTTTCAAGAAATTGGCGCCAAGTTGCAGTAAGTCCCTGTGGCCAAATAGAACGTGGCTCGGCGTGCCCAAAGTGCAGAAGAATGTACTATCGAGGGTGGCAGCACGGTGTCGGCGGTGAGGCTGCTTTCCCGCGAAGGTGCAGGAACTACGGGAGCTGGTGACGGATGGAAAGACAATGGACACGGCGTCCGTGCTGAAAGAGGCTGCCCACTACATTGGCTTCCTCAAGACGGAAGTGGAGGCGCTCTAGCGAGGCAACAACGCGCAGGCTCTTCTTCATGCAGCACCACCTTCCTCCTTGAAAATATAAATTTGCACAAGATCTTTATTCACACCTGTCCTCTGGGGAGAGGGGAGCAAGAATTCTCAAGGTCCGAAGCGCCCATATTTGTTGAGCATGGAGATAGTCCCAAAGACAATGGCGAAGAAAATATTCCCTACTACGAGCTCAAAACTGGCCTCAACTCCTTCCTACCTTGGTTGATGCAAATCACCATTTGTGTTTGTGTGTGTGTGTGTGTGTGTGTGTGTGTGTGTGTGTGTGTGTGTGTGTGTGTGTGTGTGTGTGTGTGTGTGTGTGTGTGTGTGTGTGTGTGTGTGTGTGTGTGTGTGTGTGTGTGTGTGTGTGTGTGTGTGTGTGTGTGTGTGTGTGTGTGTGTGTGTGTGTGTGTGTGTGTGTGTGTAAACCCTAGCCTCAACTTCTTCCTACCTTGGTTGATGCGAATCACCATTTGTGTGTGTGTGTGTGTGTGTGTGTGTGTGTGTGTGTGTGTGTGTGTGTGTGTGTGTGTGTGTGTGTGTGTGTGTGTGTGTGTGTGTGTGTGTGTGTGTGTGTGTGTGTGTGTGTGTGTGTGTGTGTGTGTGTGTGTGTGTGTGTGTGTGTGTGTGTGTGTGTGTGTGTGTGTGTGTGTGTGTGTGTGTGTGTGTGTGTGTGTGTGTGTGAGAGAGAGAGAGAGAGAGAAGAGATCCATGACCCAAGTGTTGCATTTCACGTCATGGATTTTCTGAGTCTTTGAGGTGGTTTATGGTTTATCGCTTTCTCTTGCCTTATTAACTTGTGCTATAGTGGAGTAATCATATACTCAATCCAAGTTGATGACAGAATTCAACCAAGTGGCCCAGTAGTTGGAAAAACATACCCGGTTGTCAAAGAAACGACCAGTAGCAAAAAACAGCGACAGTTTTGGTTAAATTCATGCAGTATGTTGATGCCTATTTAGGCCATTATGGTATGCTCAGTCTCCATCAAAATAAAGTCAGGTTCAACAGAGTGGCAGAAAAGAGCCCCCCATCAAAAAAATCCAGAAAAAACCTCATGTAAGAGGCATGGCAGTAAACACCTTTATCATTAACATTTCTGCAACTTTACCATAGTCACCATGTCATGGCATGATTAGCCATATATGCTTCTCATCAAGGAGTATCACAACCCGGTATTAGAGCAAGAGCAACATGCTTAAAAAAACCATCCTCAACAGTAGTTATTTCAATGAAATGCTCCCCTTTTTTCATTTTTTAATAAAAAGCCTGCAACAAAAAACATGTGGCAAGGAAGCAGACATGTGTGCTATAAGTAGTGAGCTCCATGCTTCAATTTCACTCGGGGGGTTCACTATGTGTAAAACTACCATATCACGTGCGTTCAAGACATGTTTGTAAAACCCCTTATCTGTGAATTTTGTTAAGAATATAATGTACCCTTTTCTTTTAAATTTGTAAGTTTTTTTTAAATTTGAAAAAATAATGCCCTTCTGTATATATATTTCTGTAAGTTTCAAGAACTTTAAATACCCTTCTGTTGAACTCACGTGATAGGTTACATTTTTATTATGTGACCTCCCCGGGCAATTTCAAGACACCAAGCAGATTTTTCTAGGCAAAGCAACAACCAAACAAAGCTAAGTGAGGGCCAGAGAAGTGCCCTCACCTCTTTATATAGAGGAAGAAGGGAGGCGTCCCGTTAGATCATAGTCATGAGTAGAATCTCCATGAGTGTACCGATTGCATTACGCGATAGTGAGACCACCTATGGTTGCAGAGAGAGAGCACATGCGCCTTCATGACAAGTAATGGTAGTAGGGTAGTAAACCACTAAGTAAAAACCTACTTGCAGGTACTAGATATGGGTCTAGTCCCATGGTGAGGAGGTGAAGTAAAAAATAAAAGCCAGAAACTATATTTAACTACCACAGTGTGTGTGTGTGTGTGTGTGTGTCAGAGAGAGAGAGAGAGAGAGAGAGAGAGAATATATCCATGACCCGAGTGCTGCATTTCACGTCATGGGTTTTATGAGTCTTTGAGGTGGTTTATGGTTTATCGCTTTCTCTTGCCTTATTAACTTGTGCTTCTGAAAGTGGAACCACCTATTCAAGGTGCCCTGTACAAAGGAGAGTGTGTTGAGCAACCAAAGATCCTACAGGTAAATTCAGGGATGACTGCAGAGTCTTACAGCTTTTTACTTACCAATGACCCTATGCGACATCAGGTCACCGAGTATGGTTTGCAATTTTTGGAGGAGTTACATGGCTAGCTATTGGAAATGTAGCCAAGTGGGTAGGTACTCGATACATCATTTTTTTAATGGGCAAGACTTTTTTCCAAAAAATACTCGGATGTCAAAATTTGTCTGGGGTGGTGCCTTTGTCAGAGTTGTTTGGTGTATCTAATCTACTCGACAGGACATAGTACAAATGCGGCAATGTGAAAGTTTGGTGCTTTCACAGTGGTAGTAATCAGACTTCTACAATTTGGCTGGATCTTTTATCCAATGATCAAGCGTCATTAAGTGGAGAGAGAGAGAGAGAGAGAGAGAGCTTGGAAGTTCGACTAAATTTGCATCTCTCTCCTCGCTTTTTTTTTGTGGGTGTCTAGAGAGCAACCATAAAGATCTCACAGGCTTTGGAAGTTGTAAATTGTAGCTTGTGGCAAATGTGAAAGTTTTGGTGCTTCCACAGTGGTAATAATCGGACTGGTAAAATTTGGGAAACACATGGATTTTTGTTCCAATGATCAAGCGTCATTAGGTGTTGAGAGAGAGAGAGAGAGAGAGAGAGAGAGAGAGAGAGAGAGAGAGAGAGAGAGAGAGAGAGAGAGAGAGAGAGAGAGAGAGAGCTTGGATGTTCAACTAAATTTGCATCTCTCTCCTCTTTTTTTGTATGTGGGTGTCTAAAGAGCAACCATAAAGATCTTGCAGGCTTTGGAAGTTGTAAATCGTAGCTTGTTGCTCTCATTTCCTCCACCATTTCAGTTTTGAGATAGCAAGGGGAAATGGATCAGGGCAGCATTGTTGCTCTTGTATCAATTTGCTCGGATTTTTCTTCACTCGGTTTTTTTTGCTCAGTGATTAGAAACCCCCATATTTGGGGAGTGTGTCCTAATAGCCAATCCTAGCACACTAATGAAATTTTTTCAAGTGTAAGCATTGTTAGTTTTGTGGTGGTTTGCGACTAACGCATTAGTGACTCTAATCTTCATATTTGAGTGCTTAAATCACTATTTTTTTTACGTTTCGACCATAAGAGAGTGTTCCTAGACCATAGGGTGACCTTTTTGGATAGTTCTGTTGCAACTTTCAGAACCTTGATCATGGTGGATCATGATTTTGGTACCTTGCCAGATTGTGACCAGACTTGGTAGGATAGTGCCCCTAGGTGAATTACCTCCTCCTAAAGTTTTGTTGCATTTCGACTTCATTTGAGCGCCAAAATGGCGTGATGACCTAGACCAGTGAAATAGGACCTGATCACTGAGTGGTGATTTTCTTACTAAGGTTATGCTTGCTAAGTTTATGTGTTTGCTTGTTAGGTTTAATTCTTGACGATTGACAACCTCAAAGAGTCTCCGTGCCCCATCCAAGTCACTTCCTTAAGTATTGACCTATTTTTTTAGTATCTGATAGCTATATTATAGACATCCATTGCAGCATTTCACTAACATTGGCATTGGTGCGGGGGGAATGATCCTTAGATGGTGAGTGACCTAGTGCATATAAAGAGTGTTCTTTTCCAAAGATTTGTCTTCCATTCCGTTTACACCTTAGTAGTGAAGCAGCTAGACGCGAGATTTAGTGCTTGATAACTGCTAGAAGTCGGGGACTTTCTAGATCTACTCTCGAGAGGTAAAGAGGGTTGTGAGTGAGGTGGCCAAAAGCATTTCATTCTTTGATTTTTTCGTTACTTTTAGAGTGTTATGCCTTTTTTTAAAAAACTTCATTTTGTATCATTTTGTTTGTTTTTCTTCATAGTTTCATTTCAGTACTTAGGAGTAGGGTAAGCAGAAACTATCACCATCAAAAATTTCGGTTGAAAGATCAAGGTGAAAATTGTTGAAAACCATATTTTGGGCAAAATGACCATAAACTCTAAAAAATTATAAATTTGATGGTCAAAACTCAAAAGCTGATCTAAACCCAAAAGTAAGTGCAAAAAGGGAATGGCCAAGCCAAGAGAGTCAATCTGGAAAGTTTCATGAAATTTGGTGGAGGGACATGGATTGTGATCTATGGCCCCTTGTGATGATAACTTGAGCAGAAACTAATACCATTGGGTCGAGTGTGGTTCCACATCACTGAATATACTATCTTGGTGAGAAATTGACACTATAAACTCATTCAAACCAAGTAATTGGGTCAAAGACACAAAAAGCTTGGAAATTGACCAAAAATTTGGGGCTTTTCAACTTTTTGAGATCCAAATCTCAAAATAAGTCAAAATCTAACATCCACAAAGTGTAGGTATATAGTTGACCAAATTCAATACTCAGATGTGGTCAAACATGGATCACGATCCATGTCCCCCTTGATCATTTGGAGTTGAAATTTGACCAATGGGTAGCTAATTCCATTTGGAACAACTTTTCCAAAAGGCACCATAGCGAAAAGTGCAAAAAGTTGGTCAAGATAGCCAAACATAGAGACTAGTCAAAAATAGCAAGGCAGACATAAAATTTTTCTATTGATTGAAAAATCTTCATATCCAAAATTAAGTGGTGGAGTAGACTACTAACACTGCAAATAATCACACATGACAGATTTGGTGTCTGATGGAACATAAATTGCGATCAATGTATCCCATCAAGATTTTTGGCTGAGATTTGAGCAGTAGGGAGCTACGACATAGACAAACACTTTTCCCAAAAGAAGCATTGCCATACTTTTTGAAAAAAGTGATCAAAAGAGCCAAAAATAAAACATTGTCAAAAGCTACCATAGCATACTCAATATTTCACTTTTGATTGGTTAGAACTCATCGAAATTCAAAACTTTTTGGGGAACATGTTACAAATATCATAGGCTATCAACTCACCAAATTCCAAGTCTAGAGGTGACCAAACATGGATTGCGATCCATGTACCTCATGTGAATTTTTGGACGAAAACTATAACAGCCTGTAGCAAAGACCATTGTGAACAAAACATCCAAAAGGAGGGTTGCCAAAAAAGTTCACAAAGAGGGTAAAAAGGGTCAAAAACACTTCAAGACCAGAAAACAACTAGGGATTGACTTTTGCTTGACCTCATCAAGTCCAAACCACACAAAAACTATATAGCTAGCGTCAGGGGACCAAGGGCAAGTTGTTTGCCAAGTTCCAATGCCTTCTGACACAAGGGTACATGGATCGCGATCCATGTCCCCCTGTCACAAATTGAGACTAGATTTGCACTATAGCTAGAGAAGGTCCCCACGAGTCTAGTGGTCATTTCAAAACTGTATTTGGATAGCAAAAACCAAGTCAAAAGCCCAGAATTGTAAAGCATTATTAGTAAGTGCTAGATTGACCTAAGCTTCAATCTAGAGGTCCAAATCCAAAAAAAATTGATACCATAGCATCTACTAATCATGATGATCGTGATGGTACGAAGAAAAATCAATTTGACCTCTAAACATGGATCACGATCCATGTATCCGTGGTGAAATCTTGACCTAATAGTTTCCAGATCATTAGTGCACACATAAGGAAACATATCCCCAAGCCTAGTTTTGAAAAATATTGAGCAAAATTGGGTCAAAAGACATCAAAACAGGTGACAAATTGAAAATCATAGGGCAAACCTAGTGTTGGTCATTTGACCATTCAAAACTTGCTCCAATCCAAAAATATTTGAGATTTAGCTTGTGGACATAGTAAAAAACAAGCTTCCCAAAGATCAAGTCCAGATGTGGTTGAACGTGGAACGCGATCCATGTCTCCCAACCTCAAAATTTGGTGAAAATTGGTACAGAGCTTGCATATGACCTGGTCTACATACTATCAAAATTTGGAGTAAAAATTTGACATGAGGTCATGGATCACGATTCATGTACCTCCTCAGAGTGGGGGTATGCTTGTAAACATACTTGAGTACATCTCAAATCTTTAAGCTAAAAATACCTTCTAGAGACTAGGATACAAGCCACTCAAAGACATACAACCCGTAAGAAATGTTGCAATACGTTCAAGAGTGAGAATCAACAAAGACCTAGAGGAGAAGCATCCTCTAATCAACAAACCCAATGTGAATTTTTTTCCAGGTTTCCTAATTTCAAACTTTTAGGGTACCCAAAACCAGTTTCTAGAGACCAAAGATCAACAAAGACTTGAATTTTAAGAGACCTGACCAGGGAAAAAAGGGATAGGTTGCACTGAACCAGGTTGAGCTTGTCCAAGACTATCTTGAGAGGTTTTGAGTGAGCCTTAACGATGACAAATCATCCACCACCAGGGTTTTCTACTCCTCAAAGACATGCAAACCACAAGAAATGTTGCAATACCTTTGACAGTGGGATTGGGAGAATACCTAGAGGAGAGGCATCCGTTGATCAACATATTGAACATGAGATTCATCAAAACCAATGAATCCATGATAGCTCCAATGCATTATGCTCATGAGGGTTTGTATAGATTCACAAATGGGGATCAACATACCTTCTACAATTGTGTAGGACCCAATGTGGGAGAGTTGACAGACATAAGAATCTCTATGAATTCATGTATACAGATGCCCAAGCAGTGCAAGATTTGATGGTTGATAATTATGGACAAGACTAAGGGTACTCTGTTCTCTACTTACTTTCAGCCAAAAACAATGCCAAAGCACACATCAGAGAGGAGTCCTCCAGGATTTTACCTAAGATGAGAAGAGAGATTAAGAGACATATTTGCAAGAGACCACAAATTGGTCAGATGAGTGACTGAACCAAAACAATTGAAACCATTTCAAGTGGCCCAATGCGTTAAAACAAAGTACAATGGGTCAGGGGACCCATATGCTCATGTCTCACTCTTCAAACAAGTTTTGAGATTCAAAAAGATTGAGGATTTTCACACCCAGTACAGGAAGGATTTGGGTTAACATTGGAAGGAAGGACCTTGACCTGGTTCCAATCATTAACAAAGATGATTTTTCACACATAGCACAACTCTTGCAAGAATTCACAGAGTTCTCTAAAAGGTGGATCAAGCACAACATGGTGTCAGAGATCGATGCTTTCAAACAAAAAGCAAACGAGAAAGTAAAGGAAGCTTTGCTTTGCTTCAAAAAATACATATAGATATATCCTGTGAGAGAGATACCGTAAGATGAGAGGCTATCTGTCACTTCTCTTCACATATGGCTTAAGGAATGAGACTCTCAAAAAGGACCTACATTTGAAAGCATGCATGATGTTTGAGAAGATCACTAGAGAAGCTCTATATCCAGTTGACAATTGTAAGGCCTACAGAGAGGTGACGGATGATGCAAACAATGTGACTAGTAGTGCCTCTTCTCTAAAGAGAGGATCCACAACAAAGCAAGATGTTCAAACTCCTATGGTGCCAAGTATTGATCAAATGGTCAAGGAGGTGATTAGAAGGATAAACCAAGGCTACAAACAGAACCAAATGTACGACAATCTCAAATGCGGAGATGTAAGACTTGTGGAGGGGATCATCCCAACCCCATGGTGTAACACTCAGCCAAAACCACGATGTATGAAAGAGCAACAACCACGAGTCAACTACTCCCAACCAGCAGCATATGTGCCACAACCCCTGACTGTATAGGGTCTCTACCCTTACACGTCTACCATATAAACGATCCAAATAACTTCATGATCCAATCCCAAAACATAACCCATAACCCAATCACATCACACACGTGAGCACTCTACCCAACTCGGGGTGAGGCAACTCCAATCCTGCATAACCATCTTCGAACATAACATGGTGCAAAAATTGCGGCAGCATAACCATATCCAGAAAAAAAGACCAAGAGCCACACCGGCTTTCACCATAAAAATCATAACCATAATCTATGAGGGCTCAAAAACCTTAACCATAAATCATATTCACACTGAACCAACTCCCACACTTGGAGTTTGACCTATCCACTGCAGTAAATCTGAGTCCACACACATGGCCCTTAAGACATGAACCTTTTATGCATAAAATAATTCCAAACAACAACTAAACATGATATAAAAATCCAATTTTGACAACATCCAATCATGCAAAGTTGATGCATCATATTTGCACTTCACATCCCTAGCACATAGAGCTAGTTTTGACCTAGAAAGATGGAAAGCAATCATACCCATGCACATGAGGCATCCACATTTATCCGTAAGGTTCCATACATCATGTGATATCATTTCATTACCAAAATCATGATGCAAAATAGCTCCGACCCTTAGGCCAACCATAAACCATAACTTCACGCATATGCAAAAAACAAGGTCTTGTCATTTTTAGGAGCATACATAACATGAAAATGAAAGTGTTTGACCTCAAACCAATGCATCAAGATCAAATTCATAATATAGAGTAACACTCCATCACATCTCTTTGCTCATGTGATACTCATACAACAAACGGTAACACAAAAAGAAAGCCACTTTATTCATATATGCATATGCGGTTCAGGTTGACTAACCATATATCCTCACATAAATTTATGGACATCTAATACTTGAAATCAACTCACCAAAATAAACCGTAAATCATATATACACAACTCAGTTAACTCATGACGTCATACGGTAGTCCCCCTTGGTAGCGCCCCTACACGCCTAGGTAAACCCAGTTATTTTAACTCGCATATCTAAAGTGATAACGAAGACCTAAATAGATTTATCATCAAGTATAATCAAGATTTTCAATTGGCTAAGTGGGTTTGACCATCCGGTGAATTTATATAGTGGTTCTCCAAGGAGCCTGGGGTGTAGAAATTTGATTGTGCAGTGGGCAACAAACTATTTTTTGAGCATAACTCTTAGCTCGTGCGTGATTTTCACATGACACCTATGAGATAAAATGTTCTAAATGATGTGTTATCTCTTATCTAAATGGTTTGGGCTGATTCATAATGATTTGTGAGTTACAAGCAAAACAGTGTTCCTACCGCTTCTATAACATGAAACGGAAAGCGCTTTTTATGCACTCACGTTATCATAAACACGTCGTGTGCATAAAAAAACTTGTTAAACATGATGAAATAATCATGGGAAAACTTCATACGCACTTGGAAAACCCAAAAAAACACTCGTATATGAAAAAATACCCACCAAGAGGGTATCTACTCCGAAAAACGACATAGAGAGAGAGAGAGAGATGATGATGATGGCTATGGAGTTTAGAGCTTCTCACCGTGCTTTAGAATTGATTAGGGGCTATCAAAAGGCTTCTTGATTTGCCACAAGAGAGCGGTGATGAGAGCTACGTAGAGGTTTTCACCACGAGAGCCTTTGGAGAGCGCCTACACTGTGAAACGAGAGAGGAGATAGTAAACAAGTATAGAGAGATTATTCTTCTTCTACTACTTCTTCCCGTAAACAAGAGAGAAGAGCTTATGGAGATGGTGATGAAGAGCTTGCACCACTGTGTATAATAGGTATGTATTGCCTTGCAATAGTAGACGCAACTCACAGCATTGAAAACTGAGCACTCCCTACCAATTTAAAGGAACTGCTGTTACCATATACATGTGGTAGTGATGTGTGTGAACACATCAGTCCTAAGTGTGTGAACACACTTAGGACTGAACACACTTAGGACCGACGGGGCATTTTTTCCCTCACTAGGATGTTTTTTCCCACGTGCATTGTATATACGCCCATTCATTCTAGGGCTATCCATCTTTCCATTGCACACTAAGTAATACACTTAGGCTATTGTGTGCCTTGAGCTTCCTTCATCTTCTCCAATCTGTGTGTGTTTTCCTACAACCATAGTTCCAATAATTGGTATCAAAGCAGGTTACATCCTCTTGGGCTTAGTCGACTAGCAGCTCCAGCACACACCTCGTCATTTTCTCCTATTTCAATGATACTAGTACGGCCGGCCGCCTTCGGCGGCCTCTCTCTCCCCTCCTCTCCTCCTCACTCATATAAACCGGAACTCACCGGATGCAGCAAACTTTGACACGTGGCACTGGAAAACCAGTCTCCTTAATATATAGTATAGATTTGGCTAGTGTTCACAGGTCGACAAAAATTTTGAGGACATCTTGAAGAGCTTGATCTGCTTAGATTTTTGACTCGGGCTCTTTTCATTCTCCATTTCCACTACAGACAAAACTGTGTAGGCTATTTCATCATTTTGTGCAAAATTTTTGTCAGTGCCATTTTTTGCATAACAGGTCCCTTACAGTCTTCTACAGTTTGTGCTATATAGCACGTGTTGTTCCCGCTTCATTTCTCTTCTTTTCAAGCAGTTTTCACATCATGTGCAGCATTTACCATGGCTGACAACAACACGATGTGTTCAAGATGTTTGTTGTTGAGGATAGATTGGATGGGGACAATTACCTATGTGGGCTTATATGATGCAACATGTTCTTGTGTAGAAGGGTGTCTGGAATATTGTGTAGGGCATTGATGTACATCCAAGTTCTGAGGATACAAGCGATGTTGAGGATGTTGCAGGTCTTGCTGCAAGGATTGATGTTGTTAGAGTCGTTTTGCCTACAGTAGAACAAGCTCGTTGAGATGTACTCCCTCTCTCTTGCACAAGGCAAGTGTGAGCGCTAGCGCTTGCCTATGGCTTGTGCATGAGAGAGAGAGAGAGAGAGAGAGAGAGAGAGAGAGAGAGAGAGAGAGAGAGAGAGAGAGAGAGAGAGAGAGAGAGAGAGAGACAGAGAAGAGAGAGGGGGGGGGGGGGGGGGGGGGGGGGGAGGTGGTTCATAAGTTGCTTCTTTGACTAATTCACTTGGCGCTAGCACCCACACTGAGATAGAGAAAGTGAAAGACAACAAAGTTTAATGCTAGAAGAAGAAGAAGAAGAAGAAGAAGAGAATTTTAACATCATAGGAAACTATCCCAAGAGACCTTAAAGATCTATCTGACGAGGAGAGTTGAACTCAAGACCTGTTATTCAAGAGGGAAATGGCATAACCAATCTACCACACTTGGTATCATTGTTTAATTAGCACATGTTGTAAATATTGTAATGTTCATCGGTTTGCATCTCTGCCTATTTTACTTGGCGCTAGCACCCACATTGAGATAGAAAAAGTAAAGGCCTATTCCTGACTTGCTTGTGAAAGCCTATTCTCGACTTCCATGCTTGAATTTGCAGCACCTGTAATGCATGCTTTGATTATGGCCATCTAGACCTGAGCGCTAGCGCTCACCATGAGTGTGAGCATGAGAGAGAGATAGAGAGAGGAAGAGAGGTAGAGAGAGAGAGAGAGAGAGAGAGAGAGCGCTTCTTCTTCTCATGCAGGCATGCCTTCCATGGATTCTCATTTCTCCTTTGTGGAGAGCTGCAAGCACATCATCATCAAGGTTGGCACCAATGTAGTCAATCGAGCAGAGGATGGGAAGTTTGCACTCGGATTGGCTCTTTATGTGAGCAGGTGAAAGTGATTATCGTAGCACTAGGAGCTGTTGATATTGGATACCGGCTCCTTCGGCTTGACCATACATTGAATACTAGCCTTGCAAATTTATCAAAGCTAGAGTCGCAACCAGATGAGAGTGCATGTGATACTATAGGACAAAGCAGCCTAATTACACTTCATGTAGGAATTTTGAATCCTTTACTGAGAGCTAGCATCCATTTGGTCTTGCACATGAGAGAGAGAGAGAGAGAGAGAGAGAGAGAGAGAGAGAGTGAAAGAAATCTTATTGTTTAGGGTTTTTTTGTTTAATGATTTGCGTTCTTGAAAAACCGTTTCTAGCATTGTCTTAGCTAGCACGAGAGAGAAAATAGGTAAGTTAATAGGAGTTTAAAGGTAAGTTTTTGACATGCTATGATGTTTTAATGGTATGGTATTTGAGGTTAGTGCATCTGTCTCTCTCTCCTACTCTTTCAATCTATCTACTCTCAAGCATTGCTCTACACGGCGGGCACCCACCCTTAGATCGCTGCTCTTTTATGCCTTTGAATTGCTATTAACCTTAATGATGAAGGTAGAACATCACGGAATAGTAATCGACTACTCTAGCTAGATAGCAGTAAAGCAGTGATATATGACCTTACCCTAGGTCATTGTCTAGAATTGATATTAGAGAAATTGCTAAAAAAAAAGAATTGCAAATGGAGCATGAAGAATCTTGCTGACACTCACACCTACTGCATGCCAATTGAGGTGTGATTTTCTCTCTTGAAATGTTAAGTACATCTCTACCCCTCCCCTATTGCGTGCATTGTATCCTTTAATAATTGAAACATGCAAACATGCATTGTCTTTGGCTAACCTGTACAATGGACCAAATGTTGCATCAGAGAAGATATGTACAACACCATTTACTTTGATGCTCATATTTTAATTCTATTGTATTCCAAGGTGAAGAATCATATGCTAATTTTGTGGAATTAGAAGTCATTTAATGTTCTCGCATATGAGACTTATACACTTGTCTTCATATGTACTATAGCTTGTGGCAAGCACATTATTAAGACCTCCAACAACCCAACCATCACCCTATAGTAGTGTCTTCTAATGTGGCGTCATAATTTTGGGTGGAGGCCTGCGACATCAACCAACATTTAGCAAAGGGAGCTTTTTGCATAAGATTAGGGAATCTAGGACAAAGCTCATAGAGAGAGCCTTTTTAATAAATTTCCTAGCTGATCCATTTTCCATAAAAATCTCCCACGAAAGCTCCCTCCAAAAGCTCTCTCCATTCCTATACTCGATGATATGGACACTTTCCTTGCTAGTGTCAAGGATATCAATGAGCAACTTATTTCTGCAGGTGAAGTCATTCCAGACAGTTCCCTTGTGCAGACTATTCTTGATGCCTTGCCAGACTCTTACCAGACTTTTGCTAGTACTTGGAGACTTATGACCCAAGAAAATCCTGAAGTTGTCAAGTTTGATGCATTGTGCACGTTGCTATTGCAAGAGTCACTTTCAAGAAAAAACAGGATAGACAGCGTGCAGTTGAACAGGCTTTTATTGTTGCTCAAAGAAAGGGTGGTAACAGCAATGCAGACACTTCTTATGGTTCTTCTGCAAGTGGAAAATCACATGTTCCTAATGCTTCTACTGGCAGACATTTGTCTCAAAATTATGGTGATAAGGGCAAAAAGAAGATGTGTTGCCATTATTGTAAAGCTAATGATCACTTGATCCAGCAGTGTCCTAAGTTGAAGACCAAAGAGGCTAAGAAGAAAGAGGGTGGCTCCACTGCAAATGTTGGATCCACTACAGATGCAGTTATTGTTGAGTCTTCTGTGAAAGGAGATTGTGATACTGATGTTGATGTAAAATGGGCTTTTAGTGCAAAGTGTACCTATAATCTTGTTGTCCATGATGCATGCATGTCAGTTGTTGCACATTCACATGTGTGGTATTTTTAGAGTGGTGCTACAAAGCACATTATCTCACATCGTGATTTGTTCACCTCTCTTGAGTCTATCCCTCACTGGAATTCAGTTACTTGTGCCAACAATGCCTCTTATCCGGTTCAAGGATTTGGAAAGATTGTGCTTACTACTGCAAATGATAGTTCTTTCACACTTGTTGATGCACTTTATGTACCTGGGATCAAGAAGAATGTTTTGTCTGTATTTGTATGTGCACTTGCTAGACTTGGTCTTGTGGTCAAATTTGTGGATGACAGATGTACTGTACATGATCTCAGCTTTCGTGATGAAATTGTTCCATCTGGTAGTTATGTCGTGGGCTGTATAATTTCACATTGTATGACAAGTGTGGGCGGACTTTTGCAAATGCAATTGTGGATTCAAAGGCTATTACAAATACAAAACTTTGGCATGCACATTTTGGTTGTCTAAATTTTGCCAGTTTGCTGCGTTTGCAGAAATCTGATATGGTTGCTTCTTTGCCGCCTCTTGAAGCACCTCTCAAACATGTTTGTGAAGGCTGTATTTTGGGTAAGATGCACGGTCGATGGTTCAGTTAGAGCCACATGCATGTTGCAACTTGTGCATAGTGATGTTTGTGGGCCCATGCAAACTCCGTCCTCGGGCAATTACCTTTACTTCGTTACTTTCATTGATGGTTTCTCCGGGCAAGCATGGGTATTTCCGCTTAAAGCGAAGTCTGAAGTATTTAATTGCTTCAAACAATTTTTGGCTATGGATGAAAATGTACCGAAAGGTACTATGGGCACCCTCCGTTCAGATCGAGGGGGGGAGTATATCATGAATTTAATGCATTTCTGGCTAGTCATGGGATAAAACACCAATGTACAATGCCTTATACACCTCAGCAAAATGGTGTTGCTGAGGGAAAAAACAGGTCCCTTACAGAAATGGCATGATGTATGGTCAAAAGTCAAGTTTTGCCACATTCTTTTTGGCTTGAGGCCATCATGTGTGCCACTTATGTACTAAACAGGTGTCCTACAAAAGCTTTGCGGTCTATTACTCCATATGAAGCATGTCATGATAGAAAACCTTCTATTGAGCACATGCGTGTTTTTGGTTGTTTGGCATATGCTTTGGTGCCACAAACATAGCGCAAAAAATAGGATGATAAGGCTGTCAAATGTAATTTTGTTGGTTATAGTGCTGAAAGCAAAGGTTACATGTCGTATCATACACAAACAAAGTGTATCTTGGTCTCAAGGGATGTTCTGTTTGTGGAAGACTCTATTTAGCCCTTGTTGTCATGTACTAAAGATAGTAATGTCAGCTCAGAGGACATTTATGACACTTTGTTGCCTCTTTTCAGTGGTGAAAGTACGAATGTAAATTCCAATGAGGCAAATGTACAGCGTACGGGGGTTTCTAAAAATGTTGCAGATCGGTCTATTACTGATGCATATGTACATGATGTATTTGATGAGGAAAGGGCTGAGAATGACCCGGCTAGAGGTATACCTAAACAGCTGGTGCATACTTTGCGTGACAGTAAATTGGATGCACCTTTGTCTAGTCATACTTGTTCACGTTCTCGCCATACATCTTATGCATCAGATTGTTATGCTTTGGCTATGTCTAGCTTACATGATGGTGAGGAACCTCTGTCTTTTGATGAAGCACAAAATTAAAAAAATTGGATGGCTGCCATGCAATCAGAACATGATGCACTTATAGAAAATGACACATGGACTTTATGTGATTTGCCTCTTGGAAAAAAGGCCATAGGTACAAAGTGGCTTTACAAGTTGAAATACAAGCCGGATGGTGAGATTGATTTCTATAAGGATGAACTTGTTGCAAAGGGTTATGCACCGCAAAAAGGCATAGATTATGAAGAGACTTTTGCTCCCACTTGTCATATGCCTACCGTGCATTTTCTATGTGCATTGGAAGCTCATTTTGGTTGGGACGTACATCAGTCAGACATTGTTACTGCTTTCTTGAATGGTGACATATTTGAGGAAGTTTATGTAAAGCAGCCTCGCAGTTTTTTCAAGGAAGGACAAGAGGATAAGGTGTGCAAATGTAACAAAGCTTTTTATGGGTTGAAGCAATCTCCTCATGCTTGGTATGAGAAGTCTCACACTCATTTGGTCAAATGAGGCTTTCAATAGAAAGCACATTGTATGTAAAGCATGGGGGTGATGTACTTCTCATTGTGGTTCTTTATGTAGATGATTTGCTGGTCACTGGACCAAATGAGAGACATATTGCTGAATTTAAGGCTGATTTGAATGCTACTTTCAAGATGAAAGATTTGGGGCTATTACATCATTACTTGGGTATACAATTTAAGCAGTGCAATGGTGGTATTGCCTTGTGTTAGAAAAGTTACATAGAGATATTGCTATGTAAGTTTGGACTTGAGGATTGCAAACCTATTGCCACTCCCATGGAAACAGGTTTCAAATTGAGTCTTCATTATGTGGTGATCCTGCAGATATCACTCTTTACCAAACTATTGTTGGATGCCTCATTTATGTATGCAACACAAGGCTGGATATTCAGTTTGCAGTCTCGCAAGTCAGCAAATTTAAGCATAGCCCAGGGTCTAAGCATTGGTAGCCTGCCAAGAGGATTTTTTGCTACTTGAGTGGCACTTTACATCTTGGCTTGTTTTATCCCAAGCCGGGATCATTGCCTCCAGACTTACATGCTTTTTCGGACTCAAATTGGGCTCATTGTTTTGACACGCGAGTGTCCACAAGTGGTTTTTGTTTCATGCTTTACAGTTCATTTATATCATGGTTGAGTAAGAAGCAACCTACTGTGGCTACTTCTAGTTGTGAGGTTGAGTACATGGGAATATCGACTAATGACTAAGGCTTTATCTCTTCTACCTCATAGTTGAGGACGACTATTATTTCAAGAGAGAGGTAAAGTCATAAAATCTAATATCGAACCAACCCAAATGATTTTCTCATATTAAATTGATCATTTAACGTGGGAGAATAAATGGGAACAAGCGTTATAATATAGACATGTGCTTATGGATCTATCTCAACACGGGGCCAAGGTTAAAGGGTCCAAATGAGAGATGGTATGTCAAAGAGCAAGGCTAGCTAATGGAGCTTAAAGACCTTAGGGTTAGCTTCATTAAATACCTCCAAAAGTTATTGTTAAAAGTCCTTTGACCTTAGTCAAAGCTAGGGCTATGTTTGAGGTGGGAACCCGGTTGAAGGTTTAGGTGCTTGTCGTGCTGCTGACTAAGGTGCCTGAGGTGCTTGGTGTGTTTGCTAATTAAGGTGCTTGAGGTGCTCAATGACTAAGGTGCTAAGGTGCTCCATGACTATGGTGCTTAAGGGATTTAAGGTGTTCCCAAAAGTCAACAAGATCCCTACTCAAGTGGGGGCGAGCCCTCATTGTAGGAGCATGTGAGAGAATACACACACCCTGACACAAGGCAAGCTTGGTCTAAAGAAGCAACAAGGACACTTGTCAAGTTCCTCTCCATGTTGCCCTCATGGTGTGCATAAAGCCTATTGGTTGGCCTCTCAAGGGGTCCAATGATAATTTAGCTAATCTAATTAATTATTTATGTATTTATCAAGTCCTCTCTCTCAAAGGGGAAAGGGGGACACTTGTCCCAAGGCTAGCATGGTTGCTTGATTTAACTAAAGCATGTGATGATTGGCTAAGCTTATAGGGGTCCAATCAAATTCTCTCTTGAGCTACAAGGGGGGGTCGACCAAGGAAACTAGGGGCTAGCTTGGGGGGTATACTCTCCCACACACACACTCTCATTGTGTGAAGTGCAAAGTGCAAGAGCTCCATCCCCTTCTCCAAGATTTTTGAGAAGTTTGAGCCTACACCAACACTCTTGGCTATGGAATGCAAATCCAACCAAGAGCCACGCTTCAATGCTTAAGCTTGCCATCTTCTCCATCTTCATTACTATGCTATTATGCTATGCTAAGCAAGAAGAGTGATGATAAGTGAGGAGCTATTTCTTTCTCCTATTAATGTTTCTTCTTCCTCTTCCCTACCCTCATTCCCCGCTAGCTCTCTCCACCATTGAAGGTGTTTGAGGCCTTGGGACTGTGACCGGGGATGGTTAATGCTTTTATGCTTGTGTGCATGAAGCTTTCCATCTTCATTGCATCACCTAAGTCACAAGAAACACAAAGATTGTATTGTACCAAGTCTCTCTTGATGGGAGAATCTATAATACAAAAGCCTATTGGAGGGGGGATTGGCTCCACATAAATCCGGTCCTCAATTGTCGTAAGTTCTCTAACTCTCTCTTGTGAAAAAGTATTGTTCATGCCAAATTAATTAAGTATAATGGTTATGTTGCTACCGCTAAATAAGTTCACCCTCTATGTTCTCAAAGTAGTCTCATGAAAATGCTCACTCTAATTCTCTTAATTCCGTTATTCTCAAAGTTCATAGGCCATTTCCATTACAAATGTAAGCTAACTCGATTATTCCATTATTCAATTTTCATCTTGTCATAGAGATATTTTGGTTTCCACAGTATTAAATAATATTGGAGCATTAGCAAGTCCAAAAGGCACCAAAAGTTCTTCATTTTCTCCTTCATTTGCAGTAGTTGCATGGACACGAACAATTGATGGATTTCCTCGACCTCAAGCATTCTGAGTTCTATTGGCTTGGGTTCCTCCGTGAGGCTTTTGATTTCCTCCTGAATGAGCTGGTCTATTGGGTTGTCCATTTCTTGTAAAGATTGGATTCCCAAGTCCGAAATTCTCTTGGTTCTGTGGTGGTCTCTTGTTTGTATTAGGTCCAGACTGTGAATTTTTGAGGCTCTTGTTGGTGTCCATACTTCTAACATACAATCATCAAATGCACCACCAAGTTTCTCCCGATGAAAGTGTGATTTTAGTACTGTTGTCTACGAGCTGATTTTGCTCCCTATGCAGCATACGCGCACTAGAACTGGTTTTTGACCTTAGGAATAGGTAGAGCATGCTTAGAGGAAACTATAGAGTGCTTCAGAGTCCGAAATCGACGAACCTGAAATAGGTTGTTATCTTAGGGACGATTTTTTTCAAGTGTCAGAAATGACATTTGAGTACACAGGAGTGTTAAGGATACTGTGCTCATGCTAGGCATAAAGTTTCGTTGCATTCGGAGACTCATAGCTATACCAAATCATCAGAACAAGCTTGCGGTAAGGAAATAGTGTTTGATATCTGACACCTATTTGAGACTGATATAGGTAGGAACGTCTTAGTCTTGGGTTTTTTGAGAGATTAGCTATCTCTTGTAGCCTCCAAGCACTAGTCAGGTCAGCTACGTCCCACGGATTGACAATTTTAATATTTGTGGTTCTCGCTTTGCTAGCATTGATATGGTGAGGCTTGGCATCTGGCGAACATTTTGGTGCCATTGTCGGGGACGAGGACTAGAGAAAAACCCAAAGTATTTACTTAAATTTCCATCACTTCCTCCAGTTTTGGCTAGAGTAACACCTTTTTTTACTTTATTACGGCTGAGAGGTGCTTGAGAGTAGGGATACTCGGTAAGGACCTCGGGAGCTTTAGTTTAGTAGGAAGATAGGTAGAGGGTCCTTAAGACAAGCTAGTGGTCGGTAAGGGCATCACTTAAGTAGGAAGTAGAGATTTCATACTGAAGGTTAAAATTTTTACCTTTTGTACTGTTTTTTCATGATCAGTAGGAGTAGGGTAAGTAGAAAACCATCAGGATTGCATCTGATTTGAGGTGCACTGAGAAAACCACAAAAATAGTCAGATCTATCTAAGGTGCACCAAAGATAGACAGAGGATTTCTGAGATTGACATGGTACAATTGAACATGCAAGGTGGCTGACCAACTTGATTAGACTACTCCTCTTGATTTTGGAAACATCTGGATCACTGAAACACTAGGTCAAGCCCAAAATTGGAAAAAAAAACACAGACTTTTGAAAAAATTCACATGTAAAACCCAAATCAAGCTAAAACTTGAAACCGGGGTGTGAATAAATCCTAAAACTTGTGGGAAAAGTAATCTGTAAAGAAAAAGATTAAAAATGTGTAAATCTGGAACAATTGTATCTTAAGTGCGCTGAAGATAGAAAACTCTCCAGAGGGGATATTATAACAAAATTTCAACTCACAGAGTCTAATTAAACCATAAGACAACTCATGAAAAGCAAGTTTCATCAAATTTGGAGCTATGTAAGGGTGCAAACACCAAGAAAACTGGAAAATCAAGCCATGGGATCAAAAATAGTGATAAAAACATTGATGAATTGTCCAAACTTTGTGAAACTCATTGTACAAGTTTGAAATCACATGTAGAATCCAAATAACAAAAGCCATAAATAGAGCAATTTTTACTTATATTGTGTGTTTTCTGGCCAAAATCATTATAAAAATGGAGTAATCCACAAAAATATGGCCAAATAATAAATTTAGAAATGTTTTAGCTATTTTTGCATATAGAATGGAATTTCTTTAGCATTTAGGTAAATTTTCCTTTTTTTTGCAAATAAAACCTAATAAAAGCCAAGAAAATATAAAAGAATGAGCACGAATGTCAGAATTGGATTTCGACTTCAAACGTTAAATCTCGAAGCTCAATGGAATGGCCAAAAAAATTTTGAAGCAAGTCTGATCAAAAACTCGGCGGCCACTTCAACTCACTAGTCATCTAGAGTAGAATGCGACAAAAAGGTCCAGGGATGTCAATTTTTAGAGATTTTTGATGCGAGAGTACATTGTAAGGCCTATTAGACTCACCAAGTAGGCATTGGATAGGGGGTGTCACAAAAATCCAAGTATGTATAGTTCCTTAAGCCTTATTTCCTCTCATTTGCATTCTAAACTGTAGAGGGAGAGATCTGAGTTGTGGATTTCGGCGACCTTCCACTCTCCCCTACGCCCTATTTGCCGGCTCTTACTCACTTCAGCCATGAGGGCTAAGTTCCTAACTATGTTTAGAAGCATCTTGGATATCACATTGTCAACCACACGAGCAATAGGAGGCACATATACACAAATCAATCTGGGAACTTTCGAGATCAGAACCACTAACATCGACCACACCAGACCTCCAAATTGCACCAAAAGTTAACCAGAGGCTCTTCAGTAGTAGGGCAACACAATGCTAGGGTCAAAGTTGCAAAAAGTCCCAGAAAAAATGACCTAGTATCTTAAGCGCGCCGAAGATAGAAGACCCAGATGGGGACCAAATTTCACAGACCTATTGGGGCTATCATTTTCGGGATTTTTGCAGAGCTAGGCGTGCAATGAAGGTCAATCATCAGTGAACAGCAGGATGACCATATCCTTACCGCAAAGCAACATTTTGCACCACAATGAAAAATATTGATCCGTTTAACCACAAATTCAAAGGGGGCACTCTATACCTTACAATGGAGCCTTACCAACCTTCAGTGGGCAGACAGGTAATGACTAAATACTCCAAGTCAAGCTTGCCTCCAAAAGGAACTATCAACCTAATCGAGGACACCAAGTGCAAGAAACACAACCAAGGGCTTCAACCTACCTAATTAACCTAGTAAAGGCTATATGGGACAAGATTAGGGCCTAAATTGCATTAATTTGTAAAAATTATCTTAGGTGCACCGAAGATAATGTATTAGGATGGAAGCACATTTTGCACACACATTCACCTGGCATGATTCCCATATCCATCACAGAGCCCGCATCACACTGGTACACTCATTTCATTCATAATTACTCTCAAATGCAATTATCGCATCAAATAAAGTCAAGTACACCAAAAATTGATTTTTAGCCTATCAATTCAGAACCCAACTTCATGTGACATCAAGGTTCTACCCCCACAACCAATCAGGGTGCTAGAAGCACAAAACCTGCCCAAATTAGTTAAACTTATCTTATGCGTGCATAAGATAAAATTGTTATAGGGAAGGCCTGACTTGCAGTTTAATGACATAGATATGTCTACAAGGGTCAAATAAAGCACACTGACAAGTTTCATCAAGGTTGGAATAGTATAACCCTATCAATCACCAAAAGCTCTGAAAGCGGTAAAGCGGATACATATTTGTGCACAATTCTTACACAAGTGTCCAAAACCTATCCAAATCCATACATATCACGAACAACCCATACACTTCTAATCATTCACTCTGGCACAAAATTGCATGACTTGCACCCATCTGTATCTTACGCCTAAGATAAATTTTGCCAAGAATGTGCTTCTTAGTGCTTATTTTTTGTCTTATTGGTTTCTATACTTGAATGGGGCTTGCTAACTTG
>NW_028221414.1:236846-263108 GCF_014529385.1 Adiantum capillus-veneris | reverse complement strand
TTTTGAATCGGGGCTTTTCTGCGTAAGCAACCGTAACGGATGTCGGCCCAATCAGAGGGAGAATATGCAGAAGCTTCGGGAAGTTACTACAAAGCCATGCGTTTGGAGATTGATTCTTACGACCGAAGTTACATACCCCACAATATAGGTCCTATTCATACCAGTAATGGTAACCATGCAAAAGCTTTGGAATACTACTTTCAAGCGTCGGAGCGTAATTCCTTTTTGCCACAAGCTTTTAATAATATGGCTGTGATCTGCCACCACGTGCGACTATCTACACCTCGGGACTCCTCGGTTCATGATCAATCAACCGATAAAAAAAAAGGCTTCCCCAAGCATCTTTCTAGACGGGAGTTGCCACGAGCTGCGGGATTTAGCCCCCTTCCAAACAATCCGAGTTCGGAGGAGGTAACCGGCCTAACCTTCCTATGGATAATTTAACTAAATAAGGGGATGCAGCGTCGTAAGGATTTCTCATTGAAAATCTGGATCGATACAATGAAGCTGGCTCATCAAAGATTTATGCAACTCGTTTCTGTAGAAGAGGCAGTTGAAAAAGCACTAAGTGGCGAGACACGGCGTAGTACCAAATCCCAAAGGAAAAAATTTCTCTCATTTTGAAAGATCCATGTTGAGATAGGGTAGTTAGTGACGGGAGAGATTTTTATTCTCTTCCCAATAGCTGTGAGTACGGAAAAGGTTTTATTTGGAACGAATAGAATTGAAAACCTGGCTATTTTTAGTTTTCCCACACCTCACCTCGGGAGTAGGATTCATCCCTCACCCAAAGGGTGGGAGTGCAGTCATATGAGCCGTATGGGGTGGGAAACCCCCAAGTTCGGTTCTGAAGGAGGAGATTACTGGGAAAGGAATCATCCATTCTTGTCGAGGGGAACAGGCCATTTATCAAGGAGATTTAGAAATTTCGGAAGCTTGGTTTGATCAGGCTGCTGAGTATTGGCGACGGGCAATAGCACTTTCCCCGACAATTATGCCGAAGCACAGAATTGGCTGAAAATTACGGGACGCTTCTCCCCGTCTCATCGGTGGGAGAGTTGGAACAACAGTACGAGAGTAGCGTGACTTCCTAAATAGGGAAGTCAAAGTAAGTAAAACTTTTTGTTTCTCAGACGTCGACCCCCCCCCCCCCCCTCCATCAGGCGCCGCTAAGCCGTGTAATAATACCACCGAAAGCCTATCCCACATGATCTCTTCACTATAGACGTTCAACTTTCAAATTTGGAGGGAAGTAACAGATTCTTGCATGTTAATGAAACCCCCAATTCTCAGAAATTTTATATCTCCTGTTGGTAGGTTGTTGCTATCCCCTGCTCGAAGAGAGGAGAGTCCCAATGACTATTCGTTCGCCAGAACCAGAAGTCAAAATTATGGTAGAGAAGGATCCTGTAAAAACTTCTTTCGAGAAGTGGGCTCAGCCTGGACATTTCGCAAGAAATTTAGCTAAGGGTCCCAGTACCACTACATGGATTTGGAACCTACACGCCGATGCCCATGATTTTGATAGTCATACCAATGACTTGGAGGATATATCCCGTAAGATATTTAGTGCGCATTTTGGCCAACTAGCTATTATTTTCATTCGGTTGAGCGGGATGTATTTTCATGGAGCCCGTTTTTCCAACTATGAGTCATGGCTGAATGATCCCACACACGTAAAACCCAGTGCCCAAGTTGTTTGGCCAATAGTGGGTCAAGAAATACTTAATGGAGATGTGGGCGGGGGGTTTCAGGGCGTGCAAATAACGTCCGGATTCTTCCAACTATGGCGAGCTTCCGGAATAACTAGCGAGTTACAGCTCTATTGCACAGCCGTGGGTGCTTTAGTTTTTGCTGGATTAATGTTTTTTGCTGGTTGGTTTCACTATCACAAGGCTGCTCCAAAATTAGCTTGGTTTCAAAATGTCGAATCCATGTTGAATCATCACTTGGCCGGTCTATTGGGATTGGGATCGCTAGGATGGGCGGGACATCAAATACACGTATCGCTCCCTATCAATCAGCTCCTAGACGCAGGTGTTGACCCGAAGAAATACCCCTTCCTCACGAACTCATCCTTAATCGTGATCTTCTAGCTCAGACGTATCCAAGTTTTGCAAAAGGATTAATTCCGTTTTTCACTTTGAACTGGTCGGAATACTCGGATTTTCTAACTTTTCGCGGCGGATTGAACCCGATAACAGGGGGTCTGTGGTTGACTGATACCGCACATCACCATTTGGCCATTGCGGTTCTCTTTTTGGTAGCTGGTCATATGTACAGGACAAATTGGGGTATCGGGCATAGTACGAAGGAAATACTAGAAGCTCATAAAGGACCTTTCACGGGTGAGGGACACAAGGGTATTTACGAGATTTTGACAAGTTCATGGCACGCTCAATTAGCTATTAATCTTGCCACTTTGGGATCCTTAACAATTATTGTCTCTCACCACATGTATGCTATGCCGCCTTATCCCTACTTAGCTACCGACTACGCAACACAACTTTCTTTGTTTACACATCACATGTGGATAGGGGGTTTCTTAATAGTGGGAGCAGCTGCACATGCAGCTATTTTCGTGGTAAGGGATTATGATCCAACTACTCAATACAACAACCTGTTGGATCGTGTCATTCGTCATCGTGATACAATAATTTCACATCTTAACTGGGTCTGCATCTTCCTTGGTTTTCATAGCTTCGGTTTGTATATTCACAACGATACTATGAGTGCCTTGGGGCGTCCTCAAGATATGTTTTCGGATACCGCTATTCAACTGCAACCAATCTTTGCCCAGTGGATCCAGAATACTCACGCCTTGGCTCCTGGATCGACTGCACCTAACGCAACAGCAGGCACCAGCTTGGCCTGGGGTGGGAGCGACTTAGTAGCAGTGGCCGGCAAGGTGGCCTTAGCTCCAATTCCATTAGGCACCGCAGATTTTTTGGTGCACCACATCCACGCATTCACAATTCATGTTACTGTACTAATATTATTGAAAGGCGTCTTATTTGCACGCAGCTCTCGACTAATACCCGACAAAGCAAATCTTGGTTTTCGCTTTCCTTGCGACGGCCCCGAAATAGGGGGGCACCTGCCAGGTATCTGCTTGGGATCACGTATTCTTGGGCTATTTTGGATGTACAACTCTATTCAGTGGTTATATTTCATTTCAGCTGGAGATGCAATCGATGTATGGGAAGTGTAAGTGAACAGGAGAGTCAGTGAGCCACATCAGTGGAGGAAACTTTGCACAAAGTTCAACGACAAACAATGGAATGGCTGCGAGATTTTTTTGTGGGCACAGCGCTTCTCAAGTCCATTCAGTCATATGGTTCTTCATTATCTGCAAATGGGCTTCTATCTCTTAGGGCTCATTTTGTCTGGGCCTTTAGCTTAATGTTTCTATTCAGTGGTCGCGGCTATTGGCAAGAACTTATTGAATCATAGTTTGGGGGCTCATAACAAATTGAAAGTTGCTCCTGTTACCCAACCCAGAGCTCTGAGTATTATACAGGGACGTGCAGTGGGAGTAACTCATTACCTTCTGGGTGGAATCGCCACAACTTGGGCATTCTTCCTGGCGAGAATCGTTGCAGTGGGATAATGGCTAGGAGGATTTGAGAAACATTATGGTATCAAGATTTCCAAAGTTCAGCCAGGGTCTATCCCAGGACCCAACTACTCGTCGTATCTGGTTTGGCATAGCCACTGCGCATGATTTTGAAAGTCATGACGATACTACCGAAGAACGCTCTCTATCAAAAAATATTTGCATCTCACTTTGGTCAGTTAGCTATTATTTTTCTATGGACCTCTGGGAATTTGTTCCACGTAGCTTGGCAGGGCAACTTTGAAACATGGGTACAGGACCCATTACATGTCAGGCCGATTGCCCATGCCATTTGGGATCCTCATTTTGGTCAACCGGCGGTCGAAGCCTATACCCGGGGGGGGTCCGCGGGCCCGGTCAATATTGCCTATTCCGGCGTATATCAGTGGTGGTACACTATTGGTTTACGCAATAACGAAGATCTCTACACCGGAGCCATTTTTTCTGCTAGCTGTTGCTGCTTTGTTCCTACTAGCTAGCTGGTTACACCTCCAACCCAAATGGAAACCAAGCATCTCCTGGTTCAAAAATGCTGAATCTCGTCTTAATCATCACCCTATCAAGATTATTTGGAGTGAGTTCCCTAGCTTGGACAGGCCACTTGATTCATGTAGCTATTCCCGAAGCAAGGGGCGGGCATGTCAGATGGAACGATTTATTGACTACTGCCCCGCATCCCCAGGGGTTGGACCTTTTTTTTTCGGGTCAATGGAGCGTTTACTACTCGCAAAATCCTGACTCTAACACCCATTTGTTCAATAGCAACCAAGGAGCAGGAACAGCTATTCCAACTTTTCTGGGGGGATTCCATCCACAAACTCAAAGTTTGTGGCTAACTGATATGGCTCATCACCACCTAGCAATAGCCGTCGTGTTTATAATTGCCGGCCATATGTACAGAACTAACTTTGGTATTGGACACAGCATGAAAGAAATTTTGGATGCTCACATTCCCCCGGGAGGTAAGCTGGGACGTGGACACCGGGGACTTTATGATACGGTGAATAATTCTCTCCACTTCCAATTAGGACTTGCTTTAGCTGCTTTGGGAGTCATCACCTCCCTTGTTGCACAACATATGTATTCCTTACCCGCCTATGCTTTTCTAGCGCAGGATTATACGACCCAAGCAGCACTATATACTCACCACCAATACATTGCCGGGTTTATCATGGCAGGAGCTTTTGCACATGGAGCCATCTTCTTTCTTAGAGATTATGATCCCGAGCAGAATAGAGATAATGTGTTGGCAAGAATGTTAGAGCACAAAGAAGCAATTATATCTCACCTAAGTTGGGCTAGTTTATTTCTGGTTTTTCATACGTTAGGTCTTTATGTTCATAACGATGTAATGCTAGCCTTCGGGACTCCGGAAAAACAGATTCTTATTGAACCCGTATTTGCTCAGTGGATTCAATCTGCTCATGGTAAAGTTTCATACGGTTTTGACGTGCTTCTATCTTCAGTAGATAGTCCGGCAAGTAATGCTGGTCGGGGCTTGTGGTTACCTGGCTGGTTAGACGCTGTTAACAGTAGCAATAATTCGTTATTTTTAACGATTGGTCCCGGGGATTTTCTCGTTCACCACGCCATTGCTTTAGGTTTACACACCACTACACTAATTTTGGTGAAAGGTGCTTTAGATGCACGCGGGTCCAAGTTGATGCCGGATAAGAAAGAATTTGGTTATAGTTTTCCTTGCGATGGCCCCGGCGAGGGGGAACTTGCGACATTCTTCGGGATGGGATGCTTTCTACTTAGTTGTTTTTTGGATGCTGAACACAATTGGATGGGTTACCTTCTATTGGCACTGGAAACACATCACTTTATGGCAGGGCAATGCTGCTCAATTCAACGAATCTTCTACGTATCTAATGGGATGGCTAAGAGATTATTTATGGCTAAATTCCTCGCAGCTTATTAATGGCTATAACCCCTTTGGTATGAACAGCTTATCTGTGTGGGCATGGATGTTTTTGTTTGGGCATCTCGTGTGGGCTACCGAGTTTATGTTTTTGATTTCGTGGCGCGGTTACTGGCAAGAACTCATCGAAACTTTAGCTTGGGCTCATGAAAGAACGCCTCTTGCAAATATGATACGGTGGAAAGATAAACCGGTTGCCCTTTCTATCGTTCAAGCGCGACTGGTTGGATTAGCGCACTTCTCCGTGGTTATATATTTACCTACGCAGCTTTCTTGATAGCATCTACATCAGGTAAATTTGGCTAGTCTTCATCTTTGTTCAACTACAAAATTGCTTGTTCCCGCGTCAGATTTACCCTCACTATCCTTTCTACTCGGCACACCGACTGCCTACTTGTTTCGTAGTAATAATACAACTCTGCTCACCTACCTACCAATTATGGCAAAAAAAAGTCTTATTGAAAAGGAGAATAGTAAGAAAAAATTGGGTGAAAAAATATAATCTTCTTCGCCAATTTTTGAGACGAGAGATTAAGAATAGTTTGCGGATCCAGGATAAACTAATTATTTCCGAAAAATTGCAATCTCTACCACGCAACAGTGCACGCGTTCGTCTCCGTAACCGGTGCTCCCTAACCGGACGACCCAGATCCAATTATCGAGATTTTGGTTTTTCCAGACACGTACCCCGCGAGATGGCACACACCTGTGTCTTGCCTGGAGTGTTGAAATCGAGTTGGTAGAAAAACTACTTACCCCCACCCCCCCCCCGCCTTATCTACCGCTTGTTTAGAGAATTGAAATCTTATCTATTTATCGATAGATAAATAGATAAGATAGGATGGATAGATAAAATACTGCAATTTACTCATCTTCATCATTTTTGTTTATGCATTATTTATGTCCAATGTAATTCTTTAAGAGATGTATAATACTTACGTTAGAGGCATTAACTACGCGGGTGGAGCAGCTTGGTAGCTCGCGAGGCTCATAACCTCGAGGTCACGGGTTCAAATCCCGTCTCCGCAAAGTCAATTGTCAATTCTTTTTCCAATTTACCGGAAGTTCCTACCGGGGATTAAAGAGAATCAGTTTTTCCTTTCCGTTCTACTGACTTCCCCATGGATGCAGCTTAATTAGTTCAATCGAGGAAATAAAAATTGGGATTCTACCCCATTTTTATCGCCAGTCTATATTTATTCACAGTACATAGGCCCCTTTCACTCAGCGGTAGAGTAACGCCATGGTAAGGCGTAAGCCGTCGGTTCAAATCCGACAAAGGGCTAAAATAGTCATGTAAGATGCTAATAGAGAGAGTAGTTATCCAAAATTTAGATATCCAGTACCATTGGCTAGGAAAAAAAGATACTGGAGTCAAAACGAACCCTGTTCGTGGGGGGGGGGGGGGGGGGATCTTAATGTAACTAAGTCATCATGCAAAAAGAATATTGTATTGTCTCCCGCGGTATCGGTAAATCAGTTGGATATACTTTTTTGTACCAGAGACATTTTGGTTATTCTTACCTCGGGAATTAAATGCAAATCTGACGAAAAGATAAACAATAAATAGATTTATCTATTTATTGTTTTATAGATATATATCTTTACATCTGCAGTTGCGAAAGAAGATACAAAAGAAGAATTGTAATTTGGGAAATAGTTTTTCCCTATTCACTGTATTACAAAACAAATTTCAATTACTGAAAAGATTCTTACAAGTCTCTGGCACTCTCCCCTTTTCCACATCTTTCAAACAATTGGAAACCGTTTACACTGCTAGGAGTCTAGATGGAGACATAATTATCCTGTTCGATGCATAAATTTCCGACACACCCTCTGGTTGCTACCTATTTTTGTTAGTCGAGACAAAATATTTTTTTAAGGTTTCCTAGGCATTGGTAGAATAAGTTCCTAAATATCCTCGAAGTAGAGATAGATGCAATAAAAAGCATAAGTTCCACGTATTCCTATGCATAACATGCGTAAACTCCTTATACTATACTACAAAATTTCGTATTTACCTACCCCGGATTCTCGGAAACAACTCGACTTTCCGTTGGATCAGGTTCGTTGTTGTGTTAAAATGGTTAGCGAAGTCCTGGAAGAAAAGGGGGGCTTACCTACTAAATATCTGACGTGGCAGAAGGGATCTCCCAGAGACAAGAAGGGATGATATATTGGAACGACAAGCAGGGAGGAGAAAGAATTGGGCAAAAATGATGAATAGAATAAATTGAAAGAAAAGTGAAAAAAAAATGGAAAAGGGCAAGAAGACCTTGTGAAAATATTACGATTTTTGATCTCGCATGACAAATTCTGATAAAATGACTTATCAACAATCTGGTAATCTCATATTCAAGAGAACTATACCAACTCCTGGAATATAGAAATAGGAATGAGGGACCTAAAAGTGGTTTGGGTAGCTTAGTGGGAACAGATATGACAATTGCCATTGGAAAATCTTCCAAAGAACCGAAAGACTTATTCGACAGTATGGATGACTGGCTCAGGAGAGATCGTTTTGTATTTGTGGGTTGGTCCGGCTTACTACTATTTCCCACCGCTTACTTCGCCCTGGGGGGGCGGGTTCACGGGTACGACCTTTGTGACTTCGTGGTATACTCACGGATTAGCAAGTTCTTACTTGGAGGGATGCAATTTCTTGACTGCCGCGGTATCTACCCCTGCTAATAGTTTGGCCCACTCTTTGCTTCTTTTGTGGGGTCCTGAAGCACAGGGGGACTTCACTCGTTGGTCCCAATTGGGGGGTTTATGGACTTTCGTCGCCCTTCATGGTTCTTTCGCCTTAATAGGTTTTATGTTACGCCAATTTGAACTAGCTAGGTCCGTACAATTACGCCCCTACAACGCAGTAGCTTTCTCTGGTCCGATTGCGGTTTTTGTCTCCGTATTTTTAATGTACCCTTTAGGACAATCCGGTTGGTTCTTCGCACCTAGTTTCGGTGTAGCGGCTATCTTCCGATTCATTTTGTTTTTTCAAGGTTTTCATAATTGGACTCTGAATCCATTTCATATGATGGGGGTTGCAGGAGTTTTGGGCGCTGCTCTCCTATGTGCCATTCATGGTGCTACAGTTGAAAATACTCTCTTTGAAGACGGCGACGGTGCAAACACATTTCGGGCGTTCAATCCAACTCAGTCTGAAGAGACTTATTCGATGGTAACTGCAAATCGCTTCTGGTCCCAAATATTTGGTGTCGCTTTTTCCAACAAACGCTGGTTACATTTTTTCATGTTATTTGTGCCAGTGACGGGTTTATGGATGAGTGCTATCGGAATAGTTGGTCTCGCCTTAAATTTGCGCGCGTATGACTTTGTCTCCCAAGAAATTCGTGCAACAGAAGATCCCGAGTTCGAGACTTTCTACACAAAGAATATCTTACTAAACGAAGGGATCCGTGCCTGGATGGCAGCTCAGGATCAGCCTCACGAAAATCTTGTATTCCCCGAGGAGGTTTTACCCCGTGGAAACGCTCTTTAATGGAACTCTCTCGCTGGGTGGTCGCGATCAGGAAACCACGGGTTTTGCTTGGTGGGCGGGGAACGCCCGGTTGATTAATCTGTCTGGTAAATTGCTTGGTGCCCACGTAGCTCATGCTGGTCTGATTGTATTTTGGGCTGGAGCTATGAATTTATTTGAAGTAGCTCACTTCGTATCAGAGAAGCCTATGTATGAGCGGGGATTAATTCTACTTCCCCACTTGGCAACCCTGGGTTGGGGGGTAGGTCCTGGCGGGGAAGTGGCCGATACCTTCCCTTACTTTGTTTCCGGAGTTCTACATTTGATTTCTTCCGCAGTTTTGGGTTTTGGAGGCATATATCATGCTTTGATTGGTCCCGAAACTCTGGAAGAATCTTTTCCTTTCTTTGGTTACACTTGGAAGGATAAAAATAAGATGACTACAATTCTCGGTATTCATCTAATATTACTAGGTTTCGGCGCTTTCCTACTGGTTTTCAAAGCACTCTATTTCGAAGGGTTGTATGATACATGGGCACCCGGTGGCGGAGATGTAAGAGAAATTACGAATCTTACTCTAAACCCCAATATTATCTTTGGTTACCTACTAAAGTCTCCGTTTGGCGGAGAGGGATGGATTGCAAGTGTAGATAATCTAGAAGATATTATCGGGGGACATGTGTGGCTCGGATCCATCTGTATTTTCGGCGGGATTTGGCACATATTAACAAAACCGTTTGCCTGGGCTCGTCGAGCTTTTGTGTGGTCCGGGGAGGCTTATTTATCCTACAGCTTGGGAGCTCTAGCCATATTTGGCTTCACTGCCAGCTGTTTCGTCTGGTTCAACAACACAGCATATCCTAGTGAATTTTATGGTCCCACCGGTCCAGAAGCTTCTCAAGCTCAAGCTTTTACCTTCCTCGTTAGAGAACAACGTCTCGGCGCCAACATAGGTTCCACCCAAGGACCTACTAGGTTAGGAAAATACCTAATGCGTTCCCCCACCGGAGAAATTATTTTTGGGGGTGAAACAATGCGCTTCTGGGATCTTCGTGCTCCTTGGTTAGAACCTCTAAGAGGTCCAAATGGTTTAGATCTTGGTAAGTTGAAAAGGGATATATAGCCATGGCAGGAGCGACGATCTGCGGAATATATGACTCATGCACCCTTAGGCTCCTTAAACTCTATAGGCGGGGTAGCTACCGAGATTAATGCTGTAAACTATGTATCTCCCCGAAGTTGGTTAGCAACTTCTCACTTTGTTTTGGGATTCTTTTTCTTTGTGGGCCATCTATGGCACGCAGGTAGGGCTCGTGCAGCCGCAGCCGGCTTTGAAAAAGGAATTGACCGCGATACCGAACCCGTTCTTTCTATGACACCCCTTAATTAAAATCCGAAGAATTTGTTTAGATGATGAAAGGGTGATGGCAGAAAAGTAAAATAGGTGAATAATTTCCCACGCGCTAACAAGTGAGGACTTAATGAATTTGCCTCCTCTTCTCTTAATTCATCACATTTATTTAAGATCTATCTATCCAACTGGATAGGTAGATTCCAACTCATCATCTAGTCATATGTTATACACACACAAATAATGGTTTTTTGCAACGTATTGGAGGAGAACCTCTTCGGATCGGAGTAGATCTCAGCTATCACTCTTGCCTCCTTTATGGCTGATCCAAATGTTAGGAGAGAGAGGGATTCGAACCCTCCATGGCATCGAGGTGCCATGCCAGTTTTCAAGACTGGAGCCTTAAACCGCTCGACCATCTCTCCCAAATAGGCGAATTCTTCCTTTGAGATTCGGAGGATAAAAAGTGTAACCCAAGTCTACCAGATGATTGGGGAAGACAATCGAGTTGCGAATGAACCGCAAAATTTTTTGATTCTAAGATCTATTTGTATAGAGAGAGATTTTTTTTTCTACCCTTGCTACGATACAACAGATACGGGGTGAAAATATCGCTACATGAGATAAACATCTTCAATAGCGGGTGGGGTTGAGCTAACTTTTCTAGTTGAGAGGTGTCGTAGGGATTTGATAAATTAGTCTTAGAAATAGACGTTTGTTCCCTACAAATGAAAACTTCGCAGCAGCTCCGTCGGATGCGGATTAAGTGGTACAGAAAATCAATTCCTCATGCGAAAGGAATCGGAATTATGACTACTGCTTTTCAATTTGCTTTATTTGCATTAATTGCTACCTCATTTTTACTAGTTGTTGGTGTGCCTGTGGCGTTTGCATCTCCCGGAGGATGGTCTGACAACAAAAATATTGTTTTTTCAGGGGTCTCATTATGGATTGGATTAGTTTTTTTGGTAGGTATACCCAATTCCTTCATCTCCTAAAAGTCTGTTTTGGTTCTTCCCCTCGTAACTTACCGTTACAGGTGGGGAATTCAAATGTGAGACGAGATAAATAGATTTTCCACCGCCAGAAAGAAGGATTTGCAATTTGCAATACATAACTCAGTTTAAGTTGATTTCGTAAGAAAAGAAATGAAGTTATGTAGGTAAATTTAATCTTTTCTTATATTAAAAGAAGTGTGTATTAAGGATCTCATTGGCAAAAGATGCAATTTGGTGCGTAAAATAAAATGACGGATTGCGCGGATACAGTTGAGTGGTAAAATTTCTCCTTGCCAAGGAGGTGACGCGGGTTTGATTCCCGCTATCCGCCTACTTTGGGGACAATAAAGAGGTTTGACCCCAAATGAAAAGACATACAAAACTCTTACCTATAGAATAGAAATTTCAAGTTTTTGCAATTCACAATTTCGTTCGAAATTTCGGGGCGAATAACTAGGTTGCAAGTTGTCATTTTCGAAGTGGATGCATATGAAACTACAAATTTTCATCGGGAGCATAGGGGAAACTACTTGTCAGTTTCTAATCTCAGCACTATACTCACTGGTGAGACATTTCGTCTGACCGGCTGAACGTCCTCGATGGTCTTTTCAAGTCGGCATTAGAATAGAATCTTTGAAACGGGGCGATATAGTCAAGCGATAAGACGTAGGAGTGCAAATCCTCAATTCCCCAGTTCGAATCTGGGTATCGCCTGGAAGAAGAAATGGAAAATAACAATTTGGAAGATTAAATTCATCTAATTTTACTCACCCATCTAGGTAGGGTTTTCCGGGGATTGCTTGGTGCGCCGAAATCGGATACAGGTTGAGTTGCTCTATAGCTTGTTATAGCCTAACACATTCCACGTATCTCGACAAATCACGCATCGACAATCCCGAATAAGTATACTACTACTTAGTCAGTAGCAAGTAGGAATTGACAAATCCTACAAAATTAGAAAAACTACCCAGTAACATTGGAAAAGACGACTTGGATTTATACATACTCGTTGTTTCTCGCTACTAGGGGGGTATCCTGCAGAAGAAGATATCTGAATGTAAACGCTCTCTTGTGGACTTGAATGCTTTGAAGGAGCGGATGAGCAAAGTAGAGCATGACCATGTATTGAAAGAGGAGAAATTTGACACTATGAGCCGGGATGTATGCGACATGAAAAATGTATGCACAAACAAGTCTTGGTCTGATGTATGTGGTAGCAATGTGGTTTCTAATTCCTCACTCATGCAAGCTATGGTTCAAACAAAGAATGTTGAGAATGTGGATGTGGAGGAGTTGAAGGAACGGGAGCGACGTTCCAAGAACATTGTTATTCGTGGAATTCCCGAAGAGAAGTTAGAGACACCTCCTTCTCTTGCCATTGTTATTGAAGATTTCTTCAAAACCCACTTTGGCATGTCCGGAGTTATGGTCTATGGAGCACATAGAGTGGGGAAGCAAAGAGTTCCTCGCTCGGGAGAACGGCCAATTGTATGCACCATGCCGGATGAGACCAAGCGAAAGATTATCCTTGATAATAGTTGGATCTATTTGAGGGATACAAAATGTTTTGTATGTGAAGATCGCACTATTAAGCAACAAAATATGCGTCGCAAGGCATATGAGAAAAAGAATAATAAAAACAAGGAGATCTCTCATGAAGAAAATGTGCCCAAGGAGGAGGCAAGTCTCTCAAGCAAATAGGGATGCGTGACCTATGAGACCGAGTTACAATTGAAAATATGCTTTTGGAATTGTAATGGATACCCATGGAATGCGGGGGTTGGCATTGATGAACTAACAAGCAAAGCCGATGTTGTACTTCTTGTTGAAACTTGGAGCATGATACACAAAGGATTAACGGCTTGGAGGATTACAATGTACATTCATTGATGTGGTCAAAGAATCTCAAGCAACGAAGAGGACAAGGAGGGTTAGCATGTATGGTTAAGAAAGGATTGGAAGATTTTGTATCAATTGTGAAAGATGACAAGTACAAACGTTATGTATGGCTGAAAATTATGACACCAAAAAGAGCACCCATTTTTGTAGCCGGTTGCTACATTCCTCATCATGATTCTCCCTTTTTATGCTTGCATGGATAGAGATCAACCATTTTCTGATTTGGAAGAGGACATTGCTTATTTCAAAGGTGAAGGTGATGTTATTGTATTTGGGGATATGAATGCTCGCACAAAAACATTGCAACATGATACTCAACAATTTGATATGCCATACATTTCAAGGGAGTTGGAGGAAGTTCACTTGTATGATCGTACTTCAATGGATGAGAAAGAGCCGGATCACTATGGAAAGTTACTTTTACACATGTGTAATAGCACGGGTATGCTCATTGCCAATGGTGTATCTTTGTGGAGTGGAACCAATGGATTTACATGTAGGAGACATAATGGGGATAGTGTGATTGACTATATGCTACTCTCTGAAGCCATCATGTATCGCATAAAGAGTTTTATGTTTGGTCAATGGACCCCGGAATCCGACCATCGCACGTTATGTATTGACCTTTCATGTGGAGAAGCAACTAAGCATGATAATCGCAGCCAAAGGAAAGAGAAGTTATCACTATGTATGGATTTCAAACGGGCACCAATGTACATTGAAATGGTTGAGCAAAAATTATGGATGACAAAGCTTCAATGTGATGCACCATTGGAAACTAAATGGGAAGCTTTCAAGAAAGCTATTTGTTCTTGTGCGGAAGAATGCTTTGCCATAAAGCATCTCCATGGTATCAACAAAGATAGATCACGCAAAAGGTGGTTTGATAAAGAATGTCAAGATGCTCGAAAGTCCTTGATAAAGCTTGATGCAACTATGGACAAAGACAACTATCGAAGTCATTTGCATACATACAAGGCATTGATTCAAAAGAAGAGAAGAAGATGGGAAGTAAAGCAACAAGAATTTCAAGTCCAAGAAAAGGCACATGCATGTGGAAGATTTTGGAGAAACTTGAGACGCAAGCGGGTTGAGAATTTTGGTAACTTGAGTCTAGTGGATATGTACACACATTGTAGGCAATTATATGAGCAAGAAAATACTGAAAAAATGCCATTTTATGGTTCACTCCCATGTATGCCGTCTTTTTTTACTATTGAGGATGTATGCGGTGGGCTTGAAAAGTTGGCCACTCGTAAAGTGGGAGATCTTCAAGGTATCAAGCCGGAGATGATCAAATGGACGGGAGATTTTACCCATGAGTGGATGTGTGATATGTTCAACCTTGCACTTCAACATGGTATGCCTTATGATTGGAGTACTAATTGGGTTAAGCCTTTGCATAAAGGAGGAGATGTAAAGAATGTAAGCAACTACCGGACTATAATGATTGGGTCTCTTATGGCAAAGTTGTTTGGGTGTATAATGGAGATGAAATTGAGTGATTGAGCTGAAGAGAATGACAAGCGTGCAAAGGGACAAGCGGGTTTTCGTCGATGCCATAGCACCATTGATCATCTTGTCACTCTTCGTGTTCTCATGGAGGAAAGTCGGTTGAAAGGCAAGCGATTGTATTGTTGTTTTGTGGACTTTAAGAAAGCCTTTGATATG
This sequence comes from Adiantum capillus-veneris, assembly GCF_014529385.1. Taxonomy (NCBI): domain Eukaryota; kingdom Viridiplantae; phylum Streptophyta; class Polypodiopsida; order Polypodiales; family Pteridaceae; genus Adiantum; species Adiantum capillus-veneris. The sequence continues at coordinate 248,168 of NW_028221414.1, read as the reverse complement.
ATTCCACGTAACAATTTGTGGAGAAGGATGGAAGAACTCCAAGTGCCAAGTGAGTTTATGCTTGCGGTTTCTCGAATCTATGAGAAGGTGATTTGTCAATTGCGCATGGGAAGAGAAATTTCAGAAATTTTTGTAAGCATTATTTGGGTTAAACAAGGATGTCCATTGTCACCAACTCTCTTTGGTCTATGCATCGATCAATTGGAACAAATGGTACTTGACTTTATGCAAGAAGAAGGCATTGAAGAGGTCACTATTTGCAATGCGGTAATCATGCTTTTGTTGTATGCGGATGATGTAGTGCTTCTAGCACACACTTTAGAAGATGCACAAAAGCTTATGGTTGTCCTTGAGAACTTTTGCTTGCATAGTGGGCTGATTGTAAATGAATCCAAAACAAAGGTTATGCTTGTGAAAACCAACCATAAGGAGAAGCCATGCATTGTGTACAACAACGAGACACTTGAAGTTGTTGAGAGCTTTAAGTACCTTGGCCTTGAGGTTCCATCCAATCACAAGTGGCATGAATGTGCTATGCGTCGTTTGGAAGCGGGAAAGAGAGCATATTATGCATTTGAGAACATGTGTAATGCGGGAAACATCAAGTGTTGGGTTCTCAAGAAGTATCTTTTTGATGCATTGGTGACACCGTTCTTCTTTATGGAGTTGAAGTGTGGGGCGGGAGCATCTCAAAGTCTACTTGGAAAGAGTTTGAGAATGTCCAAAAGCGTTTTCTTACAAACTTTCTCCAAGTTAAGACACAAACACCATATATGCTCCTACTTCTTGAGTCGGGATCTCTTCCAATTGAGGTTATGGGCATCGAAAGGGTTGTGGAGTACATGATAAAGATGCGTCAAAACCCCTCACATCGACTTCCTACAATTGCATGGGAAGCAAGCAAAAAAGTTCAAAAGACGCATAAAAGCAAGATCTTGAGCACGGGATGGATGCAAGACATAAAGAAGTGGTTTGGGAGATGGGATGCATTACACTTGCTACATGATGCTTCAATTGACTCTCAAGTGAATGAAGCTTTTCTACAAGGCCAATGTATTACGGCTTGGGAGAAATCCGGTGGGTCACGCTTCATACATTACACCACCTATATTGCCCCCAACTACAAAACCATGTTCTTCGCTGAGAGAGGAAACCGTACTCACACTTACATGCTTGAGCCTATTCCCTTGTCCGCGATACGCACTATCGCAGCAATTCGGCTTAGCTCCCATTTCCTTTGATGCGAGATAGGGCGTTGGGGCAATGGAGAAGAGTCAAATCGATTGTGCACATTATGCTCACTCGAAGTTCGAGAGTCTGAGTACCACACACTACTAGAGTGCTCAGCTTTTGATCACATCCGAACTTGCTTCTCTCACATTTTCAGCCATAACTTAGACCTACACACTTTCCTCTCCCAGCCAAAGTGTGGGCTCTCCATTGCGACTCTCATCACTACAATTTTGGAGCATCGAGAGTCACTCATCAGCCATACACATACTACATCACATGTAACTTTGGCCCCATAGGTCATATTTGACCTCCGAGGACGATAATAAAATCTATCTATCTATCTATCTATCTATCTATCTATCTCTCTCTCTCTCTCTCTCTCTCTCTCTCCTCTCTCTCTCTCTCTCTCTCTCTCTCTCTCTCTCTCTGTGGATGGATGGAGAGGGTGATAAAGACGGAGGGAGTGGGAGATTAGGAGAGGGAGAGTGCTTTAGCCAAAGGCAGAATGGGAGAGCAATGCGACTGAAGAGAGATTGCAATAGACAAAGTACCTAGAGTCTTGTTTCCTTAGCTTCAAGTGCACGAAATCTTCGTCCCCTAAGACCATTATATAGGCATGATCCGACCTGCCACTAACTCTCTCTCTCTCTCTCTCTCTCTCTCTCTCTCTCTCTCTCTCTCTCTCTCTCTCTCTCTCTCCTTCCTTGTGCTCCACAGGTGGGTGCTAAGTGCCCACTTCTTTAACGCAAGGAGAGGGAGGGAGAGTGTGATAGAGATAGGGAGTGCGAGATTACTACCCTCTCTCTCCTTCCTTGTGCTCCATAGGTGGGTGCTAAGTGCCCATTTCTTCAACGCAAGGAGAGGGAGGGAGAGTGTGATAGAGATAAGGAGTGGGAGATTACTAGAGAGAGAGAGAGAGAGAGAGAGAGAGAGAGAGTGTTGGAGAGCGAATCTAATTGAACCCATTGATCATATATGAAGCAATGTCTCTTTTGCATCAAGTACACAAAATTAACCCACTTTGACTCTTTTAGAGGCTTTAAAGCTTTATCCACCAAGTCCCTCTCTCTCTCTCACCCCCCCCCCCATGCTTGCGATAATTAAGTGGCTGCAAAGCAGAGAGAGAGAGAGAGTCATAAATCCCCCATTCCCTTGTGCTATGTGTTAAGTATGGAGCCTGATTTACCCTTGTAATTTTCTGTGGTAAAAGCGCACATTTGTAAGGCCCCCATTATGAGGAGAAGCCATCGTGCGTGAAGGAAAATCACTCACCGGAAACCAAATTTTCACGGACAAGAATCAGGGGCAACTTTAGAGGCCTCAGGGACGGAGGCCCCCGAGACTTTTTTTTTGCCGGAATATTCCTTTTTGACGGAATATTATGGCCGGACGGCGGCCGAAAAGTGGTCGAAAAACAACCGGTCGGTTGGCCGTGGCCGGTAGTCAATGGCCAATGGCCGGTGGTCGGAAGTCAATGGCCGGTGGCCGGTGGCCGAATTTAAAAGCGGACTTGTCTTCTCAAGGGCGGCCACACATGGGCGGATTGGAGGGTCCGATTTGGACTTATTCGCACAAGGGCGGCTACACATGGTTGTCTCTCATAAAGAAGGGCAGCCCTTTTGGCCTATAAAAGGAGGCCATTTTACACACATTTCAGAGTGTGAAGTTGATGCAACAAGGTGAGTGTGAGTGAAGGAGTACGAGCGAAAGTGCGACGCGAGAGAGAGTGCGAGAAGAAGAGCACGACGATATGGTGAACTCGCTCTACTGTAATGTGTAGAGCATAGTGAGTTCTTATTAGGTTTTTACAAAAGAATATGTGTACATACCTGGCGGCCCGCCCACTTACCTGGGCGACCACATTGGGCTTTATACCCCAACAACCTCCCACTTAAAGTCCAATGTGGTACTTTAAGTGTGAGAGAAGCTACTATACAAGCTAATATACAAGAGATGTAGAGAAGTGATGTACTACCCTACACCTAACTGCTTGCGAAAATGCGCAAAGCTCTCTGAGGGAAGTCCTTTTGTAAGTAGATCAGCAGGATTTTCTGTGGTGTGAACTTTGACAAGCTGAAGTTTCTTATCCTCGAGCATTTCCCTAATGAAATGATACTTCACATCCACATGCTTTGTCTTTGAGTGATAAACTGGATTGCGAGCCAATTGTATAGCACTTTGACTATCACAATATAACACAGGCATCTCTTCTTTGATTCCCAAATCTGTTACTAGTCGATTAAGCCAAATTGATTCTTTGCATGCCTCTGATGCTGCAACATATTCAGCCTCTGTAGTAGACTGAGTAACACAATCTTGTAATCTAGAACGCCATGATACTGCTCCCACCAGCCAATGTAAAGACATACCCTGACGTAGACCTTCGGTTGTCTAAGTCACCTGCATAATCTGAGTCTGTAAAACCCTTTACACTTAGCTCCTGACTCCCATAGCATATACGCATACTCTTTGTAGCTTTCAGGTATCTCAATATTCCTTTCACTGCCTCCCAATGTTTCTTGCCTGGGTTTGACATGTATCGACTTACTACTCCCACTGCAAATGCAATGTCTGGGCGAGTAGCAATCATTGCATACATCAAACTACCCACTGCAGACGCATATGGAATCTTATCCATTTCAGCCTGTTCTTCCTCAGACACAGGACAATCTTGTTTGCTAAGTTTCACATATGGTGGCAATGGAACACTCAATGCCTTTCCCTTCTCCATATTGAAACGTTGCAAAACCTTGTCAATATACTCTGTTTGAGATAACCAAATCAACTTCTTTGATCTGTCTCTCTCAATGCGCATACCAAGTATATGACTTGCCTCACCCATGTCTTTCATGTCAAACGATTTTGCCATCTTTGACTTCAAAGCTGAAATTTCTTCCAAGTGCTTGCCAGCAATCAACATGTCATCCACATACAAAATAAGGATCAGCCAACTGCCATCCTTAGCCTTCTTTGTATATAGACAGTGATCGAACTCACTACGTTTGTAGCCTTGAGAAAGCATAAACTTGTGGAATTTATGGTACCATGCCCTCGGTGATTGTTTTAAGCCATAAAGACTCTTTAACAACTGGCATACCCAATCTTCCTTGCCTTTCTCAACAAACCCTTCTGGCTGCTGCATGTAAATTTCCACATCTAAATCACCATGCAAGAACGCTGTCTTGACATCCATTTGGTGCAACACCAAATCTATATGGCAACCAATGCAAGAAAGCATCTCAATGTAGTCATCTTGACCACGGAGAGAAGACTTCATCAAAGTCAATGCCTTGTTCTTGCTTAAAGCCCTTGGCAACAAGCCTTGCTTTGTACTTTGGCTGACTATCATGAGCGGTGATCTTATACCTGTAAACCCATTTACAAGGTAGAGCCTTTTTGCCCCGTGGTAATTTAACTAGCTTCCATGTCTAGTTTTTATGCAGAGCTGTCATCTCTGACTGCATGGCCAATTGCCAATTCCCGGAGTCCTTCATTTGCACTGCTTCCTTGTAACATGAAGGCTCATTGCAATCAGTCAACATGACATAGTTCATAGATGGAACAAACCTATCAGGAGGTCGCGTGACACGTCCAGATCTACGCACAATAGGTGGCTCAGGCTCAGCCACAACCTGTGGTTCCACTCTATCCTGTCCTTGCTCCTCTTGAGCCCTGACATTTTGTCTTGCACGTGCAGGTCCATCTTCTTGGAAGACAACTCTTCTAATCTCCTCAACCCTCTCTGGTTTAGAATGATATTTGGATTCATTAAAGTGAACATCATTGCTGCGGACAACCTTTCTGGATTCGGGATCCCAAAGTCTGTACCCCATCTCACCAGAATTACCATAGCCTAGAAAGATGCACTTTCTACTCTTTGGCTCAAGTTTGTTCCTAAATTCCTTTGGAACGTGAGTATATGCCTCATAGCAAAAGACTCTGAGTATGATGCCTCACAGCAAAGACTCTGATATGCTTGTATGAGGGAATTTTGCCTGACCATACCATCTCTGGCACTGAATCCTTCTGCAAAACCTTGCTAGGAGATCTATTTACAAGATGAACAGCTGTTGATACAGCTTCAGCCCAAAACCCATTTGGCAGTTGTGCATTAGACAACATACTTCTGACCTTCTCTTGTATGGTCCTATTCATCCTCTCAGCAACACCATTTTGAGGAGGATTGTAAGGAGCAGTAAGTTCACGTTTTATACCTTTTGACTCACAAAAGTCCTGAAAGGCCTTTGAAACATACTCTCCACCATTGTCAGTGCGTAAGCATTTAAGCTTCTTGCCACTCTGATTCTCCACAAGTGTCACAAACGTTTTGAAAACACTAAACGCTTCATCCTTGTGCTTGAGAAAGTAAACCCATACTTTCCTCGAGTAATCATCTATAAATGTCATAAAGTAAGAAGCTCCCCCTAGAGATAGGTTAGGCATAGGTCCACACAAATCACTATGAACAAGTGCCAACTGTGTATCTCTTCTACTGCTTCTATGCTTATGTGGCTGCTGTGTTTGCTTACCATACAGACAATGTTCACAGAATTCAAAATCATTAAATGAAAAGCCAGGCAAATAACCAGAACGAGACAAGATTTCCATTCCCTTCTTGGACATATGTCCTAACCGGCTATGCCACAAAGAAACGTTCGGCTGCTCGGTTACATTGATTACATTTTTAGAGACATTTGATACATAAATCATGTAAAGTCCTCCAGACTTTACTCCATGTGCTACTGTCATAGAACCCTTGGATATCTTCCACATGTTCTGTCCAAAAGTGGTGACGTAGCCAGCATCATCAAGTAAACCTGTGCTGATCAAGCTCTTTGTAATTGCGGGAACATGTCTCACATTCTTCAGCGTGAAAGAAGAGCCATTCTGAAACTTCAATTGAACATCTCCAACACCTAAGATCTCACATGTCTGCCCATTGCCTAGCCGAACATGATCTTTAGTGGTCACATAAGAGGTAAACCACTCCTTGTTTGGAGACACATGAAGTGATGCCCCTGAGTCTATAATCCAGTCACTCAGTGCATTTCCATCAGATGCTGTAAGAAGAGCTGAGTCCATTGTATTCTTCAAGAAGTAGATGTCTCCTGACACTAGACTGTCATCCTCTGCAACAGTGTTTGTCACATTTATTTCTTGAATCTTCACTGAGGACTTGTTCTTCTCACCGGTCTTCAGCTTTCTCTTTGCCTTTTTCTGCTTTCCATTCTCTGCAGTCTCTTTTCATGTGACCCTTCTTGCCACAATGGTAGCATTCTATGTCACTCTTGCCTTTAGCACTGCGGGACTTGCTACGAGACTGATTCCTCTTTCCACCTTTGTACTTTTCTTTGGTCCTTCCCCTGACAACTAAGGCTGTTCCTTTGCCTTTGTCCATTGTCTTTCTATTGGTTTCTTCAGTAAGCAGACTTCCTTCTACACCTGCTATGTTCAAACATCTGGAGGTGCAGAATTACTCAAAGCTGTGCGAAAAGTGTCCCAACTTTCCGGCAATGTGATCAACAGGAACATAGCTCTAACAGGTTCATCAAACTTGACACCTTGAGCTGACAACTGACTATAGATTGTGTTGAATTCATTCAGATGATTGGACATAGGTGTCCCTTCTTTCATCTTCAAGTCAACAAGCTTCTTAAGCCAGTATACCTGTGAAGCTGCACTCTGCTTCTCATAAAGATCACTCAGCTTTAACCATGCTTGATAAGCCGACATCTCGTCTGCTACATTGAAGTAAACGCTTTCTGCCAAAGTCAGCATAATGGTAGAAAGTGCCAATTCATCCATTTCGCTCCATTCATCTTCGTCCATATCTTTTGGTTTTATCCCTTTGAGCTTTATAGGTTTTATCTGCTTCTTTTGTACCAACACGTGCCAAATCTGCTTCTTCCACAATGGGAAATTGGTTCCATCCAGCTTCTTGATATTGTAAAGAGCAGTGTCCTGTGATCCAGCCATAGCTACGCTTCACAGTAGTTTACTTTCCTGGGAAAAATTCGGCAGAGTTTCCCCTGTAAACTGACCTCTGAACCAATATCAACCTGTCAAATGAACCAAGAAAGCTTCAGATTCTGCATAAATTTCGGCAGAGTCTCCTTTGTAAAATGGTCCGGTGTACTCAAAAACAGACCAAAAAACAGCTCAAAAACACTGTCTCTCTGACACTGTAAGCTGCGGGTAAACCTGTACTGCACCTGTACTGTCTCACTGTCTGTCACTGTCACTGTCCTGTAAGCATAGACTGTGACAATGCCTCAACGGCAGTAAAGCAAAGATGCAATCCCAACTGTCTAACTCACAGTCAATACATCCTAGCTGCCTATCTAAGGGTGCTCGAGGGATCGCTCCAAGACCTGTATCACCGAAAAGATCTCAACATTCGAGAATCCCCCAGCTCAATAAAACCTCACTCGACCCTCAACAAAGGCTGCAGTAAATCTGACAGTACATAGACTTCCCACAAAGTCATACATCCACAAATTTCCCACTGTATGTTGTAACCGCTGCGGCGGTTGTTTGCTGCGTGACTCACAGCCAGCAAACCCTCAACAGACATACATCATCTCTGACAATACATCCCATGTGGAAGTACCTGCAATGTCAGGATGAAATCTGGAATATCAAGCAGCAAACACAAGCTACCTGATGAACTAGTGGATGTCGCCTACAGTCTGTGTGTAGATGCGCCCGTGTCGTATGTGACGCGCCTCCAAGAACTGTGATCCGTCCTTCGATGTGTAGACAGCCACAAATCAACACTCTGGGAGCGTCGATATCCTTAGCACCTGCAGTTGTAGGCCGAAAACCCCAAATTTGCAGAGTCGGATCTGCACCCGCTGAGACCACGTAGTCGAAAATGGCCTGCGCAGACTCTTTGTCGAAGCCAGGCCGTGTCTTCGCCTGTCGAATTTCACTCCAATCGGATCTTGTGACTCTAGCCTCGTGCAGTGCTGCCCCGAGCCTCGATCTGAGCTCTGATACCAGTTGAAGGAGTACGAGCGGAAGTGCGACGCGAGAAAGAGTGCGAGAAGAAGAGCACGACGATATGGTGAACTCGCTCTACTGTAATGTGTAGAGCATAGTGAGTTCTTATTAGGTTTTTACAAAAGAATATGTGTACATACCTGGCGGCCCGCCCACTTACCTGGGCGACCACATTGGGCTTTATACCCCAACAGTGAGGTGGTGAGAGTGAAGCAATGCGGGAGCTCTATCAAGGGTTTAATCCCTTTGTAAACTACTTCTTCTTTTGAAGTGCTACAGCCATTGAGTGGCTGCTTTCCCGTGGACGTAGCCCACATTGGGTGAACCACGTAATCGTGTGTACTCTCTCTCTCTCTCTCTCTCTCTACTCTATAATCTCTGTGTGTGAAATCTATCTCTCTCCATAAGTAATCTACTCAAAAATCTATTTAGCTACGTCTTATTTTCTAACAACTGGTATCAGAGCAAGGTTTGCTCGTAGCTAAATTATCTCAAGGAAAGGATTCCTTGAATTGAGTGGGAGTTATGGCGGAGGAAGGGAAGCTCAAGATTGAGAAGTTCAACGGCAAAAACTACCAACATTGGAAGATGCAGATTGAAGACTATCTCTACCAGAAGGACCTCTATTTGCCACTAGGCGGTCTTGGGAAGAAGCCCGCAACAATGGCAGATGAAGCATGGATTGTCCTTGATCGAAAGGCACTGGAAACATCCGGTTAAGCTTGGCGTCAACGGTGGCCTTCAATGTTTCGGAGATGAAGATCACGGAGGACTTGATGAAGTCACTTGACGACCTCTACGAGAAACCATCGGCATCCAATAAGGTATTTCTTATGAAGCGCTTGTTCAATCTAAAGATGGCAGAGAATGGTTCAGTTGCAGAACACCTAAATGACTTTAACACAAACATAAGTCAACTTCGATCGGTGAAAATCAATTTTGATGACGAAGTGCGAGCTCTCCTTATACTATCATCTCTACCGGATAGTTGGGACAGGCCTTGTGATGGCTGTAAGTAATTCTATCTCTGGCACAAATACTCTTAAGTTTAATGATGTTGTGGGTGTTCTCCTAAGCGAGGAAATGCGAAGGAGAAGCACAGAAGAATCATCAAGTGCTGCACTATCAGTGGAAACAAGAGGAAGGCCTAAGGAGAGGTTCAAAAACCAAAAGGGTCGTGATCGCTCAAGGCGGAGCAAGTCACGCACAAAGTCAGTTCTTGAATGTTGGAACTGTGGCAAGAAGGGCCACGTCAAGAAGGATTGTTGGTCAAGAAGAAGAGGAGACAGAGTCTCAAGACAACAAGCCAACATCGGAGGCCAATGTGGCAGGTAAAGTAGAGCAAGATGCTCTAATTCTCTCATTAGACAATGTGTCTAATTCCAGGATAGTAGATTCCAGGGCTTCATTCCATGCGACACCACACAAGCAACATTTCCAAGACTACACCAAAGGTAATTTTGGGTATGTATACTTGGGAGATGATGAAGCTTGTGAGATTGTCGACAAAGGTACAGTTTCTGTCAAAACTGCTAACGGAAATGAATGGAAGCTTAAAGATGTTAGGCATGTTCCTTCTCTTCGCAAAAATTTGATCTCTACAGGACAATTGGACGATGAAGGTCACAACATTGCATTCGGAAACAAACGGTGGAAGATCTCAAAGGGATAATTGGTGGTTTCCAAGGGAGAAAAAGTCGGTACACTTTACTTGTGTACTGTTAGCACGCAACCTTCAGCTTGTGCAGCAACTACAGAAGTTGACAGTGCGGTGTGGCACTACCGACTTGGGCATATGAGTGCCAAAGGAATGCAAATCCTTCAAACAAAGAAGCTTCTACCAGGTTTGAAAGAAGTGGACTAGAGTTCTGTGAAGATTGTGTTTATGGTAAACAAAAGAGGATAAAATTTCAAAAATTGGGAAATGAAAGGAAAAATAAAAAACTTGAGTTGGTTCATTCTGATGTTTGGGGTCCTGCAAGTACACCATCACTTGGTGGCTCATTGTACTATGTAACATTCATAAATGATGCGACTAGAAAAAAACATGGATTTATGTCATGAAGAATAAATCCGATGTATTTTCCATATTTCAAAGGTGGAAAGCCTTTGTGGAGAATGAAACGGGTACCAAGGTTAAATGCCTCAGATCCACAATGGAGGCGAATATTGCAGCCAGCTTTTGAAATCTTTTGTGCTAGCAATGGCATTCGGAGGCAAAGGACAACCCCAAGGACACCTCAACAAAATGGGATTTCGGAAAGGATGAACAGGACAATCATGGAACGAGCACGAAGCATGCGGCTACATGCAGGCCTACCGCTTGAGCTTTGGGCGGAAGCTGTAAGTACGTCTGTGTACTTAATCAATCGGTCACCCTCAATGGCATTGGATGGGGGAGTTCCAGAAGAGGCATGGACAGGTAAACCGGTGAATTATACATTTCTCAAAGTGTTTGGATGTGAGGCTTTCATACACATAGATAGAAGCCTAAGATCAAAGCTAGATGCAAAGTCCAAAAAGTGTTTCTTCATTGGCTATGGAGAAGGTGACTTTGGGTATCGCCTATGGAATCCTGAAGATGGTAAAATCTTAAGAGTAGGGATGTAATTTTTAACGAAAAAAATATGTACAAAGATTACTTGGAAAGAAAACAAACAAAAGAAAACAGGTGATGAGTACATGGAGCTTGAGGACGGTGAAAACTCAAGGACTGCAAACGGTGACAATGTGCAACAACGTCAACCAAATGAGGAGCCTCAACCTATTCTCCGAAGATCTACAAGAGCAAGTAGACCTCTAGAAAGGTTTGTTCCTTCCTTCAACCATCTCTTGATCTCAGATTCTGGAGAGCCGGAATCATACGAAGAAGCTATGCAACATGAATCCAAAGAAGAATGGAAGAAGAGCATGCAAGTGGAGATGGACTCACTACATCGCAACCAAACATGGGAGTTGGTTGAGTTGCCCTAAAGGTAAGAAGCGGCCACTTCAAAACAAATGGGTGTTACAAGGTGAAGGAAGAAGAATGTGCGAAGAAAAGGTACAAGTCTAGGCTTGTGGTAAAAGGTTTCTCAAAGAAAGGTT
>NW_028221414.1:189198-236646 GCF_014529385.1 Adiantum capillus-veneris | reverse complement strand
TAGAGCGACAATTTGCCAATAGAGCTCCGGTGAAGCCAAAGTCGACAAAAACCATACCGCAAGGATCCCCAAGGGATCAGAAGCATGCAGACCAACATCAAGAAATTCATCGCCAAAAAGCACTCCAAAAGTCAGAAAACGGCTAGGAGGCTCTGAAGTCCCACACAAGGAGTTATACTCTATCCATTTGACTTTTTGTTGAAATTAGGCTCAAAAGGGACTTAGGGGGCAAAGGGCAGCACTGGGAGCACCAGCACTGAAAAAATCACCAGGAGACAGCCTACGTGTAGGATGTCTCAAGGAACTTTTTGGCACAAACTCCAACATTTTTTATCATGCACATGTTCTGAATGACATTTACAAGCCATACACCAAGTTTCATCACATTTGGACCATGTTTGACCATATGCATGAAAAAACGCAAAGTTATGGCATAGAGGCAATAATGGGCCAAAAACCTACCAAATCTTGTCCAAATCCCATGAAACTTGCACAAAACATTCAAACCCACACATCAGCAAACAATCTGTGTGGTCATCTAGAAAAAATGATGAAATAGACATCCTACGCGTAGGATGTCTAATTGACCTTTTTGACATGCAATGGATGTTTAATCATTCCAGATCAAATCACATCATCATCAGGAGCCCATATATCAATTTGGAAGCCATTCTAATCACTTTTGACCCCCAACACCCTTAGGAAACACTTTTTTGAGCCCAAAACACCTCACCGAGCCTTACAAGCATCAAATTCTGTCCAAATTCAAATCCAAGAACATGGCCATTGCCAGAGGCCAAGGACAACCCATAGAACAAGTTCATGTCATTTTGATGAAAAAATACATCCTATGCGAGGATCTCCAGCATAAATTTAGCCTTCTGTGCAAGGAATGACATCATGGGAGCCTATACCATGGTGCAATGAGCCCATATACCAATTTTCAACCCATTTGGACATCAACTGCTACCTATGATGGACATTCTACCAAAATTGTGACCTAAACCTGAATCGGCCCAAAAATCCACTTTGGATATCCAAATTCAAATCCAGCATACAGCCATGTTCCATGAGCCTTACACTACCTGCATGTCAAATATGAACCAATTTTGATGAAAAAACATCCTACGCGTAATGTCTAGATGGAAAATTTTGGCCAGATGTGCACTGTAAGCACATGCACAGCTTCACAAGTTCCTTTTAAACTTTATTTTCAATTTTCAAGTCATTTGGATAAGTAAAAATCAGTTCGCATCTAATATGAAAAAACGCGAACTTCGGACTACTGAGTGCAACAGGATCTATGGCGGCCCGAAGTCGCCGGCAAAGAGGAAAAGAATGACCATCAAAGATTATCTGGACAAAGTGGAACCCTTTGTCATTCCAAAGGACCACTAAAGCCCACCAACACACCTGGATACAAGAATCTGTTAGAGTCCAATGACCTAAAGATCTACTAGGGAGTAATCAAGGACAATGAAGGCAATGTCATAGAGCTACCAATGCTTCCGAGAGAGCTCAATGAGTTTGTACGAAGCAAGATGTCCGGATACTTGGAGAAAATTGACCTCCACAACTACTTCGAAGCAATACCGGCAGGTGGACATCAAAAGATCGGGAGTTTGTAACAAGCATCAAAGAGGACGGAGTGGCCAAGGTAACACATTTATAAGGAAGACCAGATACAGAGATAATAATCACTGAGCGGGTTGTAGCCCATGCACTAGACCTCTCCAATGAGGGAGACAGACTAACAAAAAGAAGGGATGAAGTCAAGGTGTACAAAGCGAAAAAGGCAAATTACAACTTTGAAGACATTGCCAACCCAAAGGTGGTAATTATGAGCCAGTTGTACAACCAGTACTTCCACATGTGCATGAAGAGGCCACATAAGTACAGGATGCCGCCAGGTGCAATTGCCACAACGTTTACTTCGGCAATGACAAAAGGTACCCCAAAGATAATCAACTATGCGGCATACATACATGACAACTTAGTAAAGATGGGCAACAAAAAACCAACCTACATAGTGCCAGGAGAACTGATCACCAAGGTGGTATATGGGGCACTACACACTAAAGGAAGGTGGCATGACCCCCCATCTCAGAATGATTGGCTAAGAGTAAAGGAAGACAAGGAAGATGGGCCGCAAAGGGCACCAAGGGTGGCTACGAGGTTGAAAAGATGTCTAGAGCTAGTTGAAGAGGAGCAACCCGAGCAGAAAAAAGGAAAGAAAGAGTTTGCTCAAGTGCCGACCAAAGAGACAAGGTCACAAAAGCGGGAAGACTAGAGAGGCTGATGGAGAGTTTCCGAGCGGAGAGAGCCCTCAAGGGTGATTTAAACAAACTCTGGAAGCCATCTCTCGAGTCTATGTCCGGATCATCCAGAACAGTGCAAAGGGACCGCTTTGAATATTACATCAAAAATTTTGAGATTCTTGATGCTACAACGGAAAACATTCCCATGTACCTTTCATAGAGGAGGAAGTAGAACAGATAAGGCAGAAACTGCTAGATGAACAAGAAAGCCAAGAAAAAGAAAGAAAAACAAAAGCAGACAGGGACTTAAAGGGAAAAGTTGTAGCCTTACCAGATAGCCCTAAACCCAGCCCACAGTCATCACCACCGCCCTCACCACCTCCTAGCAGCCCTCCACCAGAAGATAAAGAGGCTAAGAACAAACAAGAAGAGGCCAAGCCTGAATCTGAGCAAAGAGGAGTAGATGAGGCCTACTATGCATTTTTGGACATGGTAGCTGCAAGCTATACGAAGGAAGAAGCCGCCACAGTCGCATTCGACTTGGCGAGGGACAGGGCATAAAGAACAGATGCAAGGCATCCGACTAGTGGAGCTAGAAGAAATTGCTACAGACACTGTAGACCGTTGCACCCATCCTCCAATGAATGGGACGTGGTGATGACCAAGCTAGCCGGATTGAGGGCACAATCCATGGATTCAGAGAAAGAAATGATGACTCTCAAAGCCACTGAAGAACAGATCAAAAAAGAAGTAGATTCTGTGCAGCCACAAAGCCAAAGGCAAAAAGAGAGAGAAGATTGACCTGCAGGCTAGCTTGGCTCTACAAGACTGCCAATCAATGGAAGAAGTAAATCAGGAAGTAGTAAAAAGAATACAAGCAGCTGAAGAAGAGTGTCAGTAGCTCAGTAAGTCGTTGCGAGATGCCGAAAGAAAAAAAGATAATCTGACACTACAGTTGGCCGAAGAATTGAAAGAAGTAGAAGCCATGAGGAATGCCAAGGAAAAAGCACAGATAGAACAAGAAGCAAGCCTGGATGAAGTCCTTGAGCTCAAGGACCAATTAAAAGTCAAAGATCAAAACCATCTAGAGGCTACGAGCATCACCTGCTAGAGTCAGAGCTACGAGCTCGACTCAAATCATTTCCGAGAGTCAACTATATGAAGAGCAAATGCAGGAACTTGAGAAGGAGCTGACTCTCGAGAAAAAGTAGAGATTGATGATGGCTCAGGGTTCTATAGTAATGCAAACAAGAATGGAGCAGGTCCAAAAAGCCCTGCAAGAAGAAATGGAAAGAATAAAGATAAAGCTTGAGGAGGCGGAAAGAGTAAACGCTGAACTTAATGACCTCCTCGTGACTATGGGCGGAGAAGTTGAAGCAGAAAAGCAAACACTCCTCAGGCAAATTGAGGAGTTGAAAGGCCAGCAAGGAGGTGAGGCAGAAAGTTCAGGGCCAGCCGCCAATGAGGGCATCAACCTCGAAAATGTGGCAGATCCTGTGGACACACCTATGCAAGAGGAAAGCATAGCAGGATCCTCTCAAGAGCCACATGATCTAACACAAGAAGAGGAGAAAAAATTGTGTAAGGCAATAGAGGAAGAGCTCAGAGAAACCACAAAGGAAGCCTTGGAGTGGGAGCAGAGGGTCTTCAAATCTATGATCATCCAAAAGATCGACGCCAGCAATCTCAGGCGCGAGTGGCTTCAACCCTCTCTCCCATATCCATTGTTGAAATATGAGGCAGCTACAATAACAAGCGGATAAGAGAAGAGCCAACAGTACCTCTCTACAATGCAGACACCTCGAAGCCAGAAGGAGTTAAGCTTATAGTGGATTCTCAGCCAAAGTGGAGGAAGGCTTGGCTTACAAAGTACCCACAATACCTAATCCACCTGGTAGAGGCACCTAAAGATATCAGAGACAATCTCAGCTTATGTCCTCTACCAAGGGTTAGGATGTGGAAGGCACAAGAAATTTTGCAAAGAAGCCAACCCACTTGGCTAAACTACCCAAAGCTGTCGGCGTGAAGGCAGGTGAGAGAATAAGTGTCCAATACATGGTGAAAACCCTAACGGGCGCCATAAAGTTGTTCACTGGCTCACCTGACCTTACATGCATTATGATGTAAGGTCATAACCATCTTAGCAGTATTCGAGACCTTCAAGCCAGGCCAGGTGACCGACAACCTATTCTTCTTCCAGGATACATACAGATGCGCCTATGATCTGTCAGGTCAACCTTCAAAGGAGGTGATACACGCATTGTATCAAAGAATCATGTTTCTAACATCCTATCACCTCAAGGCTTTTGAAGAAGCATTCTATACGGGGTTCTTCACCATGAATACAGACATCTTTGACCCAACAATGCTGAACCTATATGCCAGGTACGAATCACTGCTAAAGATGCGAAAAACGATAAGATGAAGCAGCAGATCAAGGCCATGTCCGGGAGGACATGAGCAAGGATGGGGAGAGTGTTAGAAGCTGGACACACCCCACGGCAGTAACTAGTTCGAGGACTCTTATTTTTTGTAATTATTCATTCATTAAGGAAAACCTCATTTTTCACCTTGTAATTATTGGGACTTACAGAAGTTTCCAGATTGTATTCCAGTTTTGATAGCTAGATTGAGTAGATGGTTGATTTTGGAACTTTAGGGTTTGAGGGTATATATACCACTTTTTGACCTTAATGAAAAAACATTTTGTCATTAAAAAAAAACAAGTTTGAAGTCTGGGAGTGAGCGTACTGTGTACGAGAGAGAGTGTGTGAGCTTCATCTTGACGCTACGTGTGCTCCTATGGTCGGAATTGAGTGCGGAGAGGTGCAGCGTGTCACCCCCGACGAGAGCTATGGGCCGATACCTACATTGCGCGCGTACGGTCCGGTCTTGCGAGCTCCTTCTACGAGCTTCATCGGGTGTTTGGGTGAGTATACGTTGTCCGATTTTGCATTGCATCATATCCACGCGTTCACATTGAGTAGAACTACACATTAGGCACTTTAGATTTCGGAAATAAAGACCTGCAGATTTCCGCCAAACATCCTACGTGTTTCTGCACCAGGTGTTTTGGGTCTGGATTTTGGTTCATAGACCCTAGGGAAAGCGACCTATTGGTATTAGTAGGGTCTCCTTCAAGTTCCATGGTGTTTCGAGATTGTTTGATGGGTGTTCGGCTCTAGAAAGCGTTGTAGGAAGTTTCCTCTTATGCACTCTTGAGGGATGTGACTTAGACAATTGGTAGAGACCTCTGTAGGAATTAGTTAGGAGTCGGTCCAGTGTAGGTTGACACCTTATGCTTGCTTCCACGCGCCTGCGGGTCAAGCTTCGTCCTTAGCTGACATTACATGTTAGGTGAGTTCTCGTTGTGCTGACATTCGTCGCGGCGTATCCGTCCAACAGCTACTCTTTGAAGCCATCATGCATCACAAAAAGAGTTTTACACTTGGCCAATGGACCCCAGAATAAGACCATTGGACCTTGTGTATTGACCTTGCATGTAGAAAAACAACTAACCATGATAATATCATCCAATGGGAAGAGAAATTATCACTTTGTATGGATTTTAAATGGGCACCAATGTATATTTAAATGGTTGAGCAAAAGTTATGGATGACAAATGGGCACCAATGTATAATAAAATGGTTGAGAGAAAGTTATGGATGAAAAAGCTTCAGTATGACGCACCATTGGAAACTAAATGGGAAGATTTCAAGAAAGTTATTTTTTCTTGTGTAGAAGATTGCTTTTCCATAAAGCATGTCCATGGTATTAACAAAGATAGATAACGCAAAAGGTGGTTCGGTAAAGAATGTCAAGATGCTCGAAAGTCCTTGATAAAGCTTGATGCAACTATGGACAAAGACAACTATCAAAGTCATTTGAATTCATACAAGGCATTGATTTAAAAGAAGAGAATAAGATGGGAAGTCAAGCATCAATTTTTCCAAGTCTAAAAAAAAGCACACGCATGTGGAAGATTTTGGAGAAACTTGAGAGGAAAGTGGGTTGAGATTTTTTGTAGATTGAGTCTTGTGGATATGTACACACATTGTAGGAAACTATATGAGCAACCAAACGTTGGAAAGATGCCATTTTATGGTTAATTCCCATGTATGCCCTCTTTTTCTACTATTGAGGATGTGTACGGTGGGCTTAAAAAATTAGCCACTCGCAAAGCGAGAGATCTTCAAGGTATCAAGCTAGAAATGATTAAATGGACGAGAGATCATCAAGGTATCAAGTGAGAGATCTTCAAGGTATCAAACCGGAAATGATTAAATGGACGAGATATTCTACACATGAGTGGATGTGTGATATGTTCAACCTTTCACTTTGACATGGTATGCCTTGTGATTGGAGTACTAATTGGGTCAAGCCTTTGCATAAAGAGGGGATGTAAAGAATGTAGATAACTATCTCACTATAATGATGTGGTCTCTTATGGAAAAGTTATTTGGTTGCATAATAGAGATAAAATTCAGTGATTGGGCTGAATAGAATTGAAATCATACAAAAGGACAAGCGGGTTTTGTTCAACACCATAGTACCATTGATCATCTTGTCACTCTTCATGTTCTCGTGGAGGAAAGTTGGTTGAAAGGCAAGCAAGGAAAGCCTTTGATATGATTCCATGTAACAATTTGTGGAGAAGGATGGAAGAAATCCAAGTGCCAAGCGAGTTTATGCTTGCGGTTTCTTGAATATATGAGAAGGTGATGTGTCAATTGTGAATGGAAAGAGGAATTTTATGAATTTTTGCAAGCACTATTAGGGTTAACACAAGGATATCGGTTGTGACCAACTCTCTTTGGTCTATGCATCTATCAATTAGAACAAATGGTACTTGAGTTCATGCAAGAAGAAGGCATTGAATTTGTCACTTTTGCAATGTGTTAATCCCGGGGAGGTCACTTAATAAAAATGTAACCTATCACGTGAGTTCAACAAAGGGTATTTAAAGTTCTTGAAATTTATAGAATATATATACAGGATGGCATTATTTTTTCAAATTTGAAAAAAACTTACAGATTTTAAAACAAAAAGGTACATTATATCCCTAACAAAATTCACAGATAAGGGGTTTTACAAACATGTCTTGAACGTTCGTGATATGGTAGTTTTACACATAGTGAACCCCCTGAGGTGTTAATCATGCTCTTGTTGTATGTGGATGATATAGTACTTTAGATGATGCACAAAAGCTCGTGTTTGTCCTTGAGAAGTTTTGCTTGCATAGTGGGCTGATTGTGAATGAATCCAAAACCAAGGTTATGCTTGTGAAAATCAATCATGAGGAGAAGCCATGCATTGTGTACAATAATGAGACACTTTTAATTGTTGAGAGTTGTAAGTACCTTGGCCTTGAGGTTTCAGCCAATCATAAGTTTCATGAACGTGCAATGCATTTTTTGGAAGCCAAAAAGAGAGCATACTATGCATTTGAGAACATGTATAAGGCGGGAAACATCAAGTGTTCGGTTCTCAAGAAGGACACATGTTCTTCTTTATGGAGTTGAAGTGTGGAGTGGGAGCATCTCAAAGTCTACTTGGAAAGAGTTTGAGAGTGTCCAAAAACATTTTCTTACAAACTTTCTCCAAGTTAAGCCACAAACACCATATATGCTCCTACTTCTTAAGTCAGGATCTCTTTCAATTGAGGTTATGGGCATGGAAAGTGTTGTGGAGTACATGATAAAGATGCATCAAAACCCCTTACATCGACTTCCTTAAACTACATGAGAAGCAAACAAAAAATTTCAAAAGAGACACAAAATCAATATCTTGAGCACGGAATGGATGCAAGACGGTAAGAAGTGGTTTGGAGATGGGATGCATTACACTTGCTACATGATGCCTCAATAGACTCCCAAGTTAATGAAGCTTTTCTACAACATTAATGTATTACCGCTTCCGAAGAATCCAATTGGTCATGCTTCATACATTATACCCATATTTCCCCCAACTACAAAACCATGTTCTTTGCTGAAAGAGGAAACCGTGCTCACCCTTACATACTTGAGCATATCCCCTTGATACTATTGCAGCCATTCGGCTTAGCTCTCACTCCCTTTGATGCAAGACATGGCATTGGGGAAATGGAGAAGAGTCAAATCAGTTGTGCACATTATGCTCACTAAAAGTTCGAGAGTCGCATTCCCTCACACTATTAGAGTGCTTAGCTTTTGGTCACATCCGACCTTGCTTCCCTCATAGTAGTCTACTACATTGGTCAAGGAGACATGCATTTCCCAACTTTCTTGCACCTCCACATTCTTGCTCTTCTGAGGTTGCCACAAGCAGACCCTCCTCCTCACATGCTATCCTGCTTTCTCCTCAATACATGGATGCCTCCATGCAGCCCGCCTCTCTCGCACCCCTCACTTGCAGCACACCCAAACTCTCCAACCATCCTTCCAAATCAACCCAACTCAACTATCACAAGTTCAACAGCAGGATCCCCAAGTGCAACCCATCATTCACAACCTACAATCACCTCGGCCACATTGCCATGAGAATGAGTTTGTCCTCATCAACAACCTCATTTATTTAATCCAACCGCAAGGCCCACCCCAACCCGCCTCTCTCGCACCCCTCACTTGCAGCACACCCAAAATCTCCAACCATCCTTCCAAACCAACCCAACTCAACTATCACAATTTCAACATCAGGATCCTAGGTGCAGTCCATCAGTCATCACAACCTATGATCACCTCGGCCACATTGCCATCAGTAGGAGTTTGTCCTCATAAAAAAACTCCTTTATTAAATCCCACCATAAGGCCCACCCCAAATTATTGTACTGTGACAAATCCAACCCCATTACATAGACTATTTCCATAGCCTTCCCCTCTTTAATTACCTAGCTTTCCATCGTGTCTTGCATAACCTTCACCAATGCCATTACTGGCCAAAGATGCACCAAGACATTTCTTAATTCCTAAATTACTGCCCTCAATGTCAATAGATCAAAGTTCCCTCCAAAAATCCAATTACATGGAACACATTAGAGTTTTAGCTCCATTCGAGCTGATAGGTTGGGATCTCATGGGCGCATTCTTGATATCTATCCTTGGTAACCACTATGTTGTGGTCATGGTGGACTACTTGACACGTTGGTGCAAAGCGCAAGCTCTACCCAACACTCCTACATAATATCATCTTCAGACATGATTGCCCCCAAACGGTCCTATCCGATCAAGGTCCTCAATTTTATAGCAAAGTCATGGAAATTCTCACCAAATGTTTAGGCATCAACCAAGTATTCTCCTCCCCCTATCATTCACAAACAAATGAGAGAGAGAGAGAGAGAGAGAGAGAGAGAGAGAGTCTTTTGAACCAATCAACCTTGTCAATGAATAATTGAATGTGTATATACTGGAGGCAAGTGGTTGCTTATATAGCAATCCTATATAGTAAATTTCCCTACCCAAGACTTTGATAAATAAGTAAAATAAATACCTAAAATCGAAACTAAATAATGGGATCACATTGGGCAATTCACTTGGCATGCCTAAACTAACACATGGATGGTGGACCTGATCAGTCGGGGTGAAAAGTTGGGGATCAACTCAGGCTGTTGATCATGAATGGATGGGTGGAGCCGATTAGTTGGGTAACTATCCATTCTCAATACATAAACACCTATATACACTTTTCCATTGGAAAAGAAATTTATCAACGGCTATGCTCTCACATACATAGAGAGAAAAAAGTATTGGAAGAGGACTCCTTGGCCATTTGTGGAGGTCATAGGGTTGAAATTTTTTTACTCCTTCTAGACTTTTTTCATGTTTTTTGCTAGTGAGATGGGACTAGGTCTTTTTTCTAGGGTTTTAGACTCAAGAATTTTACTTCTAGTAACTCTATTTTTCACTAGTCTTAGAGACCTGTGAATGACCCCATCACAACTTTTGAGTTGAAGGATCGAGGACCTCACAAAGGAACACAGATATGCCCACAATCAATACTTCATTGACTCTAAATACAATTTTTTTCCTTAGAGGGTAAGATTGACTTTTTCCAACCTTGGAAAAATCTTCTCATAACCTTGATATGGTCTACAACAAAGTTACAACACTCCTTCAAATCCATAGCATCATCCTTTGATAGGAAGATCATAAAAAATGCCATTGTGATGTGAGGTATGAAGTCACATAAAACCTTATTTATCACTTTCATCATATATGCAACCAAATTAGTCACTCCTGGAGATAAGGTACACATACTTACCAATCCCAAAGGTGTTTTCATGGTTCTCAAATATTTGCTCTTAGTAGCTAGTTGAAATTGATCATACCCTGGTGAATAGAGATCTCCCATTGCGTTAATGTCATGACCTTCATGAAAATCCACAATTAGTCACGTACCCACATTCGTAACAATACTCTTGCTTACATGATTCACATATTGTATGAAACACAAAGCCCATTCTTCTTAAGCATAGTGAACCACTTGTTTGAATAAGGTGCACAAGAAGGCTCCAAAATACCCATGCTAATCTTCTCATCGAGTAGCTGTATAAGCCTTGAAAAATGTGCTTTTAGGAATGTAATTAATTGCAAAGCGGCCAAGGTACATGAGGGATAGTGAAGATTACCATAGGTGCAACAACACTAGGATCAACACATCCTATTTCATGTGGTAAAAAAGAAAAAGCCTTACCATAAAGCATTTCTTCATAACACTTCTTCTCTTCTTATGATTAAAACTCCTCACATCCAACCTTTAGCTCTTTCAGAGATTCCTTTTTGAACTTATGTCCATTCTTTTTGATCCCTAAGTTTTGGCTACAAATAGCCTTGTTCTAGCTTCTCCCTAAAATTTGATGGTAAAGGTAAGGGCAATACTAATCTTACTTTCTTTGTCATAGTTTTATACTTGGTCTCTATCCACACTTTTGGTCCTTCATTGACATTAAAACCTTGCTCATTTTCAAAAGCCTCAATCACTTTATACAAGACTTCCACAATCTTTTTATACATTTTCATAGCAAAAAAATCCACAACTTCACTTCTATCTTGCAAATTAGAACCCATTGTAGCCTCAAGATCATACATAGTATCGACATAATTGTAACTCTAACTTTTTTTGGATTTCAAGACTTATAGCTTGAAGAAAGAATTCAAACTTTTCATTATCCAAAGTAACTTTCTCTATTCTTGATAGTTGAACATAGCATCACCCAAACTCTCTCAGCATTTTAGTGAAATGCTAATTTAGATTGCTCCCAATTTCTTACTTGCTTCTCTTTGATTCCCCTTCCATGGTATCTAATATCGTGGATCAAAAAAAGGTCAAAACTTCCAATCATCTCCACCTCTAGCATTTGTTGCAACTCCATCTCACATAACCATGAAGATACTTTGGGACATCTTCCCCTCAAATTGATCCATTTTATTTGCAATAGATATCCTAGTCCGCAGTAGGTAGTTTGGGTAGTTTGAGAACAACTTCTTGGTCGTACAGATTCTTGACCCGCTTGTAACAGTTCAACTATAAATGAGAATAGCCTCAACTTCTGAGGCAGGTTGTGCCTGGGTCTTGCATTTCGACGGGCATATAGCAGTTTTAGGTTTCTTGCACAACCTCAGCCCTTCGTTTTCCCCATGTGCTTCTCTCACCTAGGTATCTTGCACCAACGCAGCCCTTCTTTTTCCCCACGCGCTACTCTCAACTGCAAACACCATGAGACATCCCATATCCCTACATCCTCAACCCACTTCACCACACTATGAAGATACCTCTATGCACATGGAGTTTGGTGTGTAGCCTACTCCAGTTGAACACATGTTTCAAGCCATGTCCGACCTACTTCTTCAAGTGAATCACACCAATCAGAATTTACTCAATTAAATCATGACACAATCACACAAAGCAGATGCCAAAATCCATCCTAAAACTTTCTTAGGTCTTCCCACAAAAGATCTCTTAGCATGGTTGGACCATTTTGAAAATGTTATAGATCATCATAAATGGTCCAATTAGAGGTGAGCTATGGAAGCTTGAACACTTTTTGAGGGGGTAGCGGAAACGTGGTTTGTGCAACAACCAGTCAGAGTCAAGGGCGATTGGCATCTTCTGAAGACTTTGCTTATACAGAATTTTGCTCATCATAAAATCACACAAGCAACCCTTCAACAACTTAAGCTCCTTCGTCTCAGTAGCAGCATGAGCACGTAGCACAGTTTACTGTAAATCTAAACCAACTTTCACTCCGTGCCGATGACTCAATGTTTGAAGAGATGAAAATCTCTTTTCTCTGGCCTCGACTCCGGCATGACATCTCTCGGTGAGTAGGTGATCAAGGTCCCATGACTTTTCATGTTGCCATCCAAATAGTGTAGCCGATGCCTCAATGTTTGAAGAGATGAAAATCTCTTTTCTTTGGCCTCGACTTCGGCATGACATCTCTCGGTGAGTAGGTGATCAAGGTCCCACGACTTTTCATGTTGCCATCGAGATAGTGTAGCATATTGAAGGAACTAATGATCAGGACACAACTCAAGTATATACAACATCCACTCATCAACACATCTCAGCTAATCAACCTCCTACACCTATGGACATCGACGTCCAAAATCTGTAATACAGCTCTTGTCACTCTTTACCAGATAGAGATGCTCAGGGAAGACCAAAGTGTTTTTATTGTAATCTTTCTCGGCATGTGAAGCGATACTACAGAAGATTTCATACTAGTCAATAGCAACAACAACAACAGGTTCAAAATGCACAGATTTGTGTTGCGGATGTTGCAAATTTTGCCTCCTTACTGGAAAACATCTGAGCGGGTGGTTGATGGAAGGGCCTCCCCCGCATGTTCAAGCCGTCACCTCTTCTAATCACATGGTGTGCTCTACATCAGTCCATATCAAGGGTGCACTTCATGAAGCATTACTTGACAGAGGTAGCACCATTTCCTCCATTAGTGAATCTTTAGTCCAACACCTAGGATTACCTACTAGCATCATAGATCCTATATCCATTTTTAATTGGAGATAACAAACAATTGTATCGCTCTCACACAATTGCCCATTGCACTTTTCACATTGGTCATCACACTTTTCCCCATGGTTTTTATGTACTCCCTCATCAGTTGTTCCCAATTACAATTGGTTGTGTAAACGAAAGCTCATCTTCAGTTTGATACACTTCATTTAGTACTCCCACAATCCCTCCCAATCCCATTTATTTATTCACATGGTGGTCCGAATTTTGTTCACGTATAGCACACCCTCGTGGATGTTCACACCCACACCAACGATGTTCGTGATTTACTTTGACATTTTCCTTCGCTATTTATGCTTAGAAAAACCAAATCTCAGATTAGCCTTCCTGTACGCCACTCTATTTGCAGTGGTGACTTAGCCCCCATAAAAATGGCCACACGATGATGCTCTCCTCCCGCTAATCAACAATTCAACAAAGCCATTCAAGAGATTCTTGAGAAGGGAGTGATTACTCCTTCAAATAGTGAATGGGCCTCAGAGTCCCACTTAGTTGGCAAGGATGATGGTTCTTACTGATTTTGTGTCGACTTCAAGCCGCCCAATAAGATCAATGTCCATGACCTGTACCGCTTCGCATTGATGAACTCTTGGATTAGTTAGGCAAGTTGTGTTACTTCACTTCCTTATATTTAGAATCTGGTTATTGGCAGATTTCTCTTGATTAGGCTGATGCCCAAACTCAAAGCCAGAATGAGTTTACCTTTCCCAAGCTCAATCTGATAGCAGTTAGCACCGTTCTTCAGCCACCCCCTTCTATCCACATGGTTATCCCTCAAAATAAGATGTAGTTGGTAGAGGAGCCATCGGGTGTACTCACTTCATTCCAGAGATCCACTCTCGGTCTTAGCATTCCAACAAGTTCAACTCCCCCACACATTCTCACAACAATGGGGATACCCTGCCTTCAGGTGTTGACAAGCCATCCCCCAGTGCCAAGAAAGAATCCAAATCTTTGCTCTTCGATAGTGATGAAGGTTTCTTGGAAGAAGTTTCCAATCTAAAAAAGATCAAGGTACCAGAGAAACCACTGGTAGAAAAAGAAAAGCTTACACAGCAGGAACAATCTTGAAGAACACCTCCAACAAGTGTCCCTCTATGACATGCTTCAACTAGATGTGAGTTTTAGAAGTGACACCCTTGCTGTTATTCAGTCACTTTACCCCGGAGCAGTCCTAGTGGTAGGCACCTCCCAGTGCAACCATCACAGTCCTTTATGATTCTCCATCCCACTGCTCCCCTCACTGATTATAGAAGCCCTCATCTCACCGTGTCCGTATTGGGGTGGCAATTCTTAGGAGTGATTGTGGATGGTGGATCTGGCATCAAAACTGATTCCTTGTTCATTATTTTATCTCTAGTTCTACAACCTACTTGCCCTGCTCCCTTCATAGTTACATTGGCTGACCAACGGGCAGTCTACCTGGTGGCCATAATGGACAATGTGCCTCTGCAGGTACAAGACTTTACTTTTAACTTGGATTTTGTTGTGGTTCATCTTCCCCAGGTTAAGGGAAAATTTCCCTTTCTCATTGGTAGACCATGGATATGACACACTTTAAAGCACTTCATGATTGGGAAAACGACACCATGTGGATACATACTCTTGGCTCCCTGATGCAACCCATTTGCCTAGAAGGAGGCATGTATCCCGTTGTGCAATATAGTTCTTTGTCCCTAGCAACCAACCTTGAATTGGAACATCCTACTCCACTTGACGGGTCAAATGAGGATCTATTGGAGTGGTTGGAAGCTACCAAATCTATGCCTTGTTATGGAGTCTCTATTCACTCTTTGCCTAAAGGTACACTTTCTCCCAATGTTTCCACATTAGCTAGACCTAATGAGCCACTCGAGCTAGCTCAAAGGTTGAAGGTCACAGAAGCTACTCCCCATGTGCCCTTGGTGGAAGTCTTTGGATTTGGTGAGCCTATGAAGAATCATAGAAGCGGGAATAAATATCCTCTACAAGAGTTCACCCCCCCTAAAACATCAGCCCCATTGGTGTCTACTTCTCCGACCTGGACAAGCTCTCCTCTGTGTCTAGCGAACTCCCTTCACAGAGCTCCCTCAAAACGGGATACAAAAATAAATTTGTATATTTCAAGCTTGATGAATTCATTACTCATGATATCTGTTTGCTCATCATTCCTAGTCACATCCTCTACCTTGCCCCTTCACCCCCCACTACCCCTCCGCCCCCTCCCTTGCCCTCGCCCCCCCGAGCTCACCCTCACCCCTATACTGCCCTCGCCCCTCACCCCCCTACCCACCCCCCGCCCCCTACCCATGAGGCCTGGCCCCCTCCCTTGCACTCGTCCCTACACACTCCCCCTTCGTTCCTTCCCACCCCCTTCCCCCCCCCCCCCCCCCCCCCCCCCGCCCCTATCTAGTCTCCCCTCGCCCCTACCCACCCAATCTCCCCCTCTCGCTCCTATCTAGCCCCCCTCGCCCCTATCTAGCCTAACCACCCACCCTACCCACCCCTACCTACCCCTTCCCCTCTAGAAAAAATTGTGAAAAAAGAAGAAAAATCGTAGCAGTCTTCAGTTCCTACTTTTTGGTCAGCTTACCTAGCGAGGGAATTAC
Source organism: Adiantum capillus-veneris (assembly GCF_014529385.1). Taxonomy (NCBI): domain Eukaryota; kingdom Viridiplantae; phylum Streptophyta; class Polypodiopsida; order Polypodiales; family Pteridaceae; genus Adiantum; species Adiantum capillus-veneris. The sequence continues at coordinate 220,790 of NW_028221414.1, read as the reverse complement.
TTCTTCATCATATTTTGCAAATATTGGCATTGCTTCATTGCAAGCATTAGTGTGTGTGTGTGTGTGCATGCATTGGTGTGTTTTCACACACTAATTTGTGCACAACACACTCTAATGCAAGCATTAGTGTGTGCATACGTTACAAGCACACACTAACGCTAGCATTAGTGTGTGCTTGGGCATGCATTAGTATACCAAAACATACCTCCATTAGCATTAGCATACCAAAACATACCTCCATGTGGGTGTGCGATGAAGTTTATTGAGACCCCAATGGTCACCGAGAAGCCCAACAGTAGATTAAGGTCCAACACACACACACTAGATTAATTTCTTTGCCACACACTAACGCACACACACAATAGATTAATTAGAATCACACACACACACACTCTAAATGGATGTAAACAAAAAAAGCACATAAACCATTTTTTAAATAGGAGATAAAAGGAATCCTATGCAGGGAGGAATCCTATGCAATAAAGAATCTCACTTTGACTAGAATCCATTGTTAATTAGGGTCCCTTTTTTTTGTAAAATTGTAGGATATGGCATCCTCTTCCACACCCGGATATCGATCCATAGAGGACTTTCTCGCAGAGCACCTCTCTTACGAGGACGCTTGTGAGGCTTACTACTCGCACTCTTCCTCCCACCAGTCACAATCCACCTTCGGCTTTCCATGGTTTTGATATGCAGTACACGACCCCAAACTTGAGAGCGCATACCGTGCCCAGGCAGAGTGGCTATCCTCGCAACAGAATCTTCGTGGGCGGTACACACCAGCACAGTTGGCTACCTATGGGCTCTCACCGCTTGCGACATCGGGCGTCGGCACTCCGATCGTGCAGAGTGTACCTCCTAGTGGGCCTCCCTCCACCTTACCCTCTACTTTCCCGTCACCTGCAGCTCCCTCCACCTTGCATTCCCAGCGATCCACGCCCGCACCGTCAAGCTATCCGTCACCTACACCACCTAGCGGTTCCGGCTTGGCAGCACTCTTCGCGTGGCCAACGCTCTTCCCGTAGTGGTGGCTCATGCTCCCTTCGAGGTAGTGGCTCGTGTTGCTTTGGTGGTGAAGGGGGCAGTGCTACAGATTCTCCTCCTCCTACACCCCGACCTCCTCGCTCAACCCTTGGAGCACCACATGAGGATGAGGACCGCGATGACCCGCCCACGGACGCTCATGGCTACTACTACTATATACATTGAGGGGGGGAGGTGGATCTAGGTTCCTCTTTGGGGAGGACATTTCGAGGGCACCTTAACCAGCTGATCCACTCGACATACCAAGATCTTTCAAAGATCAGGACCCAGCCGACTTGACGTACATTCACACGACATTGCTCATGTGGTTCCCTAATCCGAAAGTGGAAGAGTTCTCTAGGCAGTGGCTCCAAGAGTACGTCAAGAATTTCTTGAAAAATAAGAATTCCAGTGTGCAGCGGGCGGCAAAGCGAACATTTTAATCTGAGGGTCACAACTATCGCCCTGGAAATGATCACGACGAGGAGTGGGAGAAAGCCCAGGGCGAGTTGGAGGACGAGAGAGCGGCAGGTGCTAGGGCGCACACTCGGCAGGTGGAGGTAAGGGCGTAGCAAACGCACCCGCATTACGGCTCGGGTGGAAAAGCAACATGGAAAGATAAATTTGTGAGTGCGCGTATTTTCATTTGAATTGATTTAATTTGTGGTAATAAGGTTAGGTTTGTGATATTTTTAATTGATATAGAACAAAATATTACTATGACCCGCCCAAGTTGAGAGATCCAGAGATACAGAGAGAGCCACTCTGAATATGAGACATGGTGCTGGCTGTATGAAAACAACAAAATCAATCGCGAAGAATTTGAAAATGCATGTCGTACACTATAGCCTATAAGTGTGAACTTTTTAAAAAAAAATGAGTGCATGCAAAATTATGTATCCATTTGTATTAATTAAAGGTTTTGTTGTTTTTTTCTTTTCCAGAGTCAAGGAGTCCCTTGAGAGGTCCCAGGATCCGAGTAGCTCAATCCTCCAAGTGTTTTTGGGCCCGTCTTCTTTTGGCCACAGTTGTATAGCCCCCATGTATCGCCTATTTGGGCAATTTTGTAATATCCAATATAATTAAATACTTGATTTTGGCCCAAAGTCTTGATTTTGGCCACAGTTGTATAGCCCCCATGTATCGCCTATTTGGGCAATTTTGTAATATCCAGTATAATTAAATACTTGATTTTGGCCCAAAGTCTTGATTTTGGCCACAGTTGTATAGCCGCCATGCATCGCCTATTCGAAAATTTTTGTAATGAACAGTTTCTCCAATATAATTAAACATTTGATTTTGGTCCAAAGTTTCTGTGCAATGAAATTGTTGTTTTTTTATTTATTAAATGTATAGGAAAAAAAGAGCAAATGACCATTTGGATGGGTCCTACCAAGGACCATCCAAATGGTCATCTGTTTTTTTTTTAAATACTTGCATGCGCGGGAATACTGGCGGTAAGTCCCGTGGACATATAGCCGGGCCGATTACCGCGTGCATTGTTGAAGGACCATTACCGCGAGCATTGACTCGAGCATTACCGCCCCCGAGATTTTTTGACTTCAACTTTTCCTTTGTTTTTGTGTGTCTATCTAAGCGGTAATGTGCTCCAAATGTCATAGTGTGTGTGTGCCCTATTGTTTGCTTGTGCGTAGATAGGTTTTATGAAGTTCTAGCACCATTCACTTTGTGTGTGTAGCTATTGATGAAGTGTCTTGATTGACATGTGGTAATTAGTGTGCTTGGGGTTTCTAGTCTATGGTAAGTCGGACTTCGGTGGGCTTGATGTGTGTAGGAGTTGTTTGATTAGTGATTAGAGTAGGTTTAGAGTTAGTTTTTCCATGGCTAATCTCTACCTGCATTAGAGAGGTGATCTCTTGAATCCTCTATTCCATTCATCCGATGCTCGTGCTTCCATGCCCTAGCCGGGTTGCCGATCCACGGATTGGATAATTTTGTGTGGGGTGTGATTAAGTCATGCTACAACGCTTCTCAACATTTGGTGTCGTTGCCAGGGATCGATAACCTAAGCTAGTGAGTGTAGGATGTGTAGAATAGAGTAATTTCACTACTAATTTTTCAGTTTCTAAGTGTGTGTAACTCAATTTTTGTTTTGATTTAATGATGTTGTGCAAGAATTTGATGCTAATGTTGAGTTATGAATACCCCAAACCCCCAATTTCACTAATTTCATGCTAACCCTTACTAATTCCGCTTCATTTCTATGCTAATTGTACTAATTTTATGCTAATTTCTACTAGTTTTGACTAACCTTGCTAACCTAACCGCTAACAATTGAAGTGAAATGTATAATTAGTCCCCTTGTAAGAGGTGGAATCATCACTCTAATCAAGTCAAACGTGCTAATTTATGCCTAATTTGATGATTTGAGTGTTTGAATTTTGACCTACAAATGGTCAATTTTGGAGCCGATTTGATGGTGCACACACTTGTGTGCAATGGTGCGTCTTCGCGTGGAGCAAAGGAATAGCTTGGAGTGTAATTACAATGTAAGTGCACTCACTTGCTTATGTCAGTTCTTGATTGATTAATGTGATTCAATGTGCTAATTATTTGCTAAATTTAGGTGTGTGGTAACACGAATTGACCTACACTTTGCACCTAATTTGATACACTTGGAATGAAATTGATTGTCAAATTTTGACTAATGAACCTTTTGTGTATCAAAATAGTTCTTAATTATCATCAAGAATTCATGTGTGTGCATACACCAAAGAGGGAAAAAACTGTCAAAAAATTTCAAGTGTGTGTGCACCTACTCTTGAATGTGTGCATGCATATAAAGTGTTCACCTACTCTTGAATGTGTGCATGCATATAAAGTGATGGAATTGATGATACATGAGTATGAAATCATGTAAATGATGTGTATGTTAGGTTAATTCAATCATTGGATAAGCCTAATTGCCAAAAAATTGGGCAAAAATTGAAGTGTGTGTGCCCATCCATGACCACTTGATTTTCAATGATTAATGGTCAATTGGGACACATGAATGGTTTTTGATTGTGAAATGATCATGAAAAGTATGTGCAATCATTAGGTTTAAGCCTAAATTCGTTGCCAATTGAGCCAAAGTTGATTTTTTGTGCTTAATTTTTGAGTGTGTACATTGCTTGAAAATAGTGTTAATTTTTTAGAAATAGAGCATGCATGCATTTAATTATGCTTGATAAAGCTTGAATTTTGTGCATTGCAATGTGAAATTGATTGGTGAATTGCATATAATCTCAGTCTAAATTTGGATGTGTGTGCCTACTCAATGGCATGTGCAATCCGGTGCTTGAATGAATAGTTGGGAGCAATTACCAATTATGATGATTAAAAGACCTAAAATGGTTGATGTTCGATGTGTATAATTGATTTGGGATGATTCCATTGATACACAATTGAAAATGATTTTACATATTACCATTGTCATATATGTCTATATGATTGGATATGGTAATAATTTCTTAATTTGTACGTCCATGAGTTTTCATAATCACGAGTGTGAAGCTTTGTAAAAACCGAAATGACAAGCCTCATTGGGCTTGAATGATTTGGGATATTGAAATTGAGCAACCCAAGTTGCAATGATGATAATTGGGAATGGTTTTGTAAATGGTGCACTACATTGTTCATGTGCAATGTTCTATAGTGTATAACACACATCAATTACAATTGTTTTACCCATTTTGATCATTAATGGATCAATTTTTGATGTGTTTCATACCATATGACTTGAAGAATGAGATCAATCAAGACCAAAATGTGGGTACTTTTATAAGCTTGTAGCCAAATTTTTAAATCAATTGAGGATTGAACTTGATTTTGAACACTCACACATTCTCGTGATTCTCTCTCGTATCGGTCATGGCGTTATGAATTCAATCATACCTTATCCGTTTGTGATATGTAACTTTGGACCCATGATGTGTTCCTTGCCTTGGGTTCAATTTCCCCACATACACTATCTCATAGTGAGAACAAACTCCTATAGATTTTTTTTTTCAAAAAATAAATAAGTAAAGAACCTTTACCCACTTGCTGTTTCGCTTGACTCACACACACTCGTTTTGTCCAGCGTGGTAGCTTTTGATGCTCACACACACCCAATTTGGCTTGGCTTTATTCATTGACACACACACACACAGTGATAAAAACCCTAAGCATTATTTCAGGTACAAAATTGAACCAGTGGTACACACATGTCAAACACACTATGACCCTTACAACCGATTGGAGTCGCGTGAGGTTTTATCATGCTTCCACCTCGCTGGGTTCTCATTGGCCCCAGCCCGACTATGATGGTTTTGTGCCCACTTGGTTGATAAAGCACGCACGCACACACAGTCATACACAACCTGTATTTGCTACAACATTTGTGCAATCTTTAACAGAGATGGCACACGCTCAATTGAGCTTCACGCTGCACACACACACACACACACACACTCTTGGATCATGCTCATCCACTTGCTAAATCACTACCAGGCATGAATGTTGATTCAATGGTGCCACAAATGCACACAAACACTTGCTTGACCACCTTGTAGCATGAGTTCACACTTGCTGCAGTTGCATACAATGACTCCTACTCTATTGCAACAACTGCCCGTTGTCGTGTTGTGGCACGTATATAGTGGGAACGAGCATTAAACGATTTATCTTGTGACTTTTTTGACGCATAAGTATACTTCATATAATACTCATATGTATAAATAAAATCTTTCTACCATACCTTAGTATTTACCTTTGAAGTAATATAAATGTACATTACTATTAGAAAGTACTGCAAGAGAAGTATCAATGATTGTGCCTCTTTTTTCTGGGGGAAAATCATTTGTATATTTCTTCTAATATCTCAGCTATACCCTACCATATATAAATTATTTTCTTCTTTTCACATTTATTTAATAATATAACCCTTCAATAATGCATACCTTCTTGGATACATACAAGAGGGAAGGGCCTACTAGAAGACTTTATGAAAAGGAAGATCCAAAGCTTCTTGGACCATCCCAATTTAAAACTCCCGACCTAAGGGCGTGGATAAAAGTCCAAAACCAAGTCAAGCTTTTTTAGTAGGCCAATTTTGCTTTTTTAAGCATGTCAATCCGAGTTACAGATCAAAATTACAGGAAAAATAGTGAAAAATCCTCTCACAACTACACTACAAGAAGAGATAGTAAACAGGTGAATCAAGTGAAAAGAGGTAATCTTGGTCTTTTTCCATAAAATAAGATATTTGGAGGCTAAATACACAAGCATGTGAAAGTGACACACTCATCTTAGTGCCATACTTTCCCTTGAAGAAAGGCTTAAGTCTTGCCTCATCTTCTCTCTCCATTAAGGTGGTGATGATTGCTATTGCTCTCATGTAAGATATATGTTGCTAGTTTTCTTTCATTTTCATATCTAGTCCAATACTTGTCTCTAACTCTATCTCTATCTCTCATTGTCTATCTTTAAAACCACTACACTACTTAGATCTATCTGTAATTCTATCTTTACTCCTCCTTTCATCTCTCTTGTTGTGTCGTAATTGTTTCATTGGAAGGTATTCAAGCAACAATCTTGTAAATGTAACAGGAACAACCTTCTTGCGGGAAACAATTATGTGCACAAGGTTAGTAACCATATCTTCATCTTTCACAAGAATCTCTCTCGCTTAAGGTTCTCATTCTCTTCCACAAACTCTAGAATCTCCTTGCTACAGGTACTTCTCTCCTGGCAGTATTCTTATTGCCTAAGGGTAGCAATAGGGCTTGGGAGAGAAACTCTTTTCTTCTTCTCCTTTCACTTCTTTCACACTGTTAAGGCGGTTACGCCGCTAGCGGAAGCTAAATAGCGAGAACTCAACCAAAAACAGAATTTGTCAGACGAGGATGGAGCTTGACCCGCAGGCGCATGGAAACAACTAGGTGGGTGTCAAATCACCTACTCGACCTTCTAATGACTCACTACTAAGGAAATCAAATCTAAGTTCTAAAATACGCAAGTGACTGAAATCCGTGGCACGAACGAATGCTATACGAAACAGAATCTAGAATCATTGAATCGATCTCAAACTCAAGGGGAAGTCTATACACTAGGTAAGAACAACACCCTAAAGACTTGAACTGCAAAATCAACCTATAACCACTCCGTGCGGTAAACGCGTATGAAGACAGGCCGAAAAATACAGGTGATCGAAACTTGACCCCGATGGTACCAATGTGTAGCTCTACTCGTTGTGGTTCTATAGATATGCTGCACGCTCTATTCCGACACACGAGTTGGAAGAAAACTCACACCGAAGCTCGTAGGAACTTACCACACATAGAAGCCGATAGCGCGCACTCTTGGTATCTGTGCGTAGCTCTCGCCGTTGCTAACACAATGGCGGTGTCGCCTCTCCAATGGCGGCTCCGTAGCTCGCATAGCAAGTAGATAAGACTCTCTCTCTCTCTCACACTCTCTCAGACACAGTCACGGCGCTCCAAAAACTCACTTTGATTCATAATCTGAATCCCCCCTTAGGTTACAAAACTTTGGCTTATATACCTCAGCCTTGGAAGTGAGAACATCTCTAACTAATTACATCGGCAAGTGAAATTACTTCGGGATTACAAGCTGGAAACTCAATTGAGTCCCGTTACTTAATGAATGGCTCAATTCAAAATCAATGTCAGAAAGACATTTATTACAATCAATGGTTACAAAAATGATGAGTGTGAGCAAAAATGTGGGTGTGATCCTCTGCTGGCTCAACACTCCCCCCCTCCGCGTTCATGTCGTCCCTGACATGACCTTTATGCTTGGTCAATAAAGTCCTGTCATCTTGAGCATCTGCAAATGTGATTCGTATCGTAGGTTGCCGATGGTCAAGGTTGGGCCGAATATTTTGCTTTCGTGGGTGAAAAAGCCGGTGTAGAAAGCTTCTTCGAATGTTTGCATGTGGAAGCTAGGAAAAAATATAATCCTCTGGTATAGGAGGTGCAACACTTTTGGAGAAGGCTGCAATGAAAGATCATATATCATATCAGTCACTGTGTCGGCCGTCGATAGTAGACTCGAGGTCGTGGCTTTATCTGGCGCGAACACTTCAATGCAAGCTAAGAGAGTCTTACAGATTTTCTTGAGCATCTGACACGAAAGGTCAGGAGAGCCAGTAAAGAGCTTGATGGTGCCCGTTAGAGTTTTCACCATGTAGGCTTTACCTATTCTCTCTCCCGCCTTTGGTCCTGGCATCCTGGGGTAATTAAGCCAATTTGGCTTCTTTTCTGCAATCCTGCCATGCTCTTTCCAGCTTCTGACTCTTGGCACCGGGCAGAAGGTTGCATCCTCCCGAATCTCCTTTGGTGCCTCTACCAAGTAGATGAGGTAGGCTGGGTATTTGTTCAGCCAACCTTTCCTCCATTTAGGCTGCGAATCTACAATCTTCTTTGATTGTTCCTCTTTTGTGATGTCGCCTTCGTAAAGAGCGACATATTGCTCCTCCTCTATTCTCTTTTTCGTTTTTATCACTTCAAACTTCATCACAGGGAAAGGCAGGCTGGGTTGCATCCACTCTTCATGGAGCACTTTTGTGTCTAATCCCTGAAGTCTAATGGAGATTAGGAGTCTCCTCTCCCATTCCATTTCTGCCTTGGCACTCTTCTCTGTTGACTTTGCTATTTGGTCATGGAGCCTTTGTTCTTCTTCTTCAGAGATTCCTGAAGTCGAGGCCACCTCGTGAACTCGGGCTGGATCTTCAATTGTGGTTGCCTCTCCAGTTTCTGGTAGCTCTATGGCTGTTCCACCTGATTCTTCTTGTGGTGTCTCTGTCTCTCTTCTTTGTTGCTCTTGTAGATCTTGGAGCTGTTTGCGGAGGGTCTCATTCTCTGTTCTTAGTGTTTGATTTTCTAAAGTGAGCCTCTCCTCTGCTGCCAATGATCCCTCCGCAATGTGCAACCTTTGTACTTGCTCTAATCTTAGCTCTCTTTGTAAGCTACGGACCTGGTCTTCCAGAGCTGGTACAAGAGCTCCCTCTTGTTTGGTTCCTGCTCTGCTAGCTCTAGGGGTAGTCCTGAGTCTAGTGATTGTTCTTTCTTGGAGCGTGACTCTTTCCCTTAGCTCAATGAGCTCATCTTTAGCCGCCTCCAAGTCGTCTTCCATCCTCTCCCTTGCTTCCTGTGCACTTGTTACTTCTCTTGAAGCCTCGGCTAGCTGGAGTATCAAGCCGTCTCTCTCGTTTTCCGTATCGTAGAGTGATGCTTTATGACTTTCAGATTCAGTCATAGCATCCTCTAATTTCCTCTGCAACTCGGCTTCCCTTTGTTTGGCTGTCCCAGTCTCCACTTCCTTTGCCTTGGATCTTTCTTTGATCTTGTTGAGCAGTTCATGCACCATGTGCATGTCTTTTCCATCTTCATCTGTCAACTCTAAAGCTTTTTCGGCCACCACCTCCACTGGCTTCGGCTCTTCTAGTACGTTCTGCTCGTCCAGTTTCTCTTCACTCTCTTTTGTACTATTTATTTTTTCCTCTTTCCCTCTCCGATCATCTTGTTTTTGTAGGTGGATTCCATAGACCGCCTCAAGGGCCTCTTCTTCAGTGTACCCTATCGCTACCAGATCCTCATAATCGTTTTTCTTTTGCTGAATTGGATCTATCTCCTTTTCCTTGGTCCCGGCCTCCGGCTTTTCCATACCAGCCGTGCCCATCTGTACTGTGGTCTCTTCCACAATGATTTCCGTCTTCTTCGGGCTTGGTACATCAGTAAAGGAAGGCTGATTGTCCTCAGTCATCTTGGCTTTCCCTTTGTTTGCTTGCCCGTCTTTCTCTTGAGGTTCAGTAGACTCATCTACTTTCTTCTTCCCCTTGTCGTCCTTTTTCAGCTCAGCTTTTAAAAGCTGTACTTCCTCTTCAGGGTATAGCTCGATAGGTTGCTGCTCCAGTATAGCCTCTGACTCCTCATAAGCTCTAATATATTGATCATATTGATCAACATGTGGCCTGGCTGAGCTAGTTCCGACTTTAGTGGGGTCTAGAACCCACTTTTCTTCAAAGTCCCCCTTTAGAGCTCTTTACACTCTAAACTGCTCCACCAGTCTTTCCATTCTTGCCGCTTTTTGACTTTTGGTTTGCTTGGGAGCAACCTTCTTCTTTGCTTTCTTCATAAGCGGCTCATCCACATCCTCTACAGGTTCTGAAACTATTTCTAGTTTCCTGCGTGCTCTTGTGGACGCCCTCTTGGATACTTCGGGATGTTCTTCCTCCTCATCGGCTTCTCTAAGCCACTCATTCTGGGAGGGAACCTTTGGCCACTGATCTCTAGCTCCAATAGCTTCATAAGCTATTCTTGTCAGAACTTCAGCTCCTCCTATATACTTTGGCTTCTCGTTGTGCATGGCAATTACTTGCTCGTGGATGTGTTGAGCGTAATTCACCTCCTTTGGCATATTGCTCTTCAATGCCCATGTGATGGTAGTTGCAATGGCATGGGGTGGTGTCGTATACTTTTGCGGTCTTTTACTGCAAATATGGAGAAACTGGTTGTATAGTCGGCAAAGGGTTGCCGCTCTTTGGTCTGCCATATCTCCATAAGTTGCATTCTGTTTCTTGGACCCATAAACCTCTATAGCCTCCCTTCTTTCCCTGACAGAGCTCCCTTTGTTGTGCAGCTTCAATGCATCTGCAATGAGCTGTGGAGTGATCTGTACCTCTACTTTCTCTCCATCTATTGCTGTCAATGTGGCTTTCCCATCCTTTTGAATGGAGGTGGCCAACTCATACACTCTTCTTGTATCCACACCTGATGGTCTCGAGGTGAAGAATCTGTGCAAGTCTGCCCTTTCCAGGTACCTGCTGATGTTCTCTGACCTGCTATAATCCACCAATTCTTGTGGGATCATTGGTATATCCACCGCTTGCCCTTGAGGATCTCTGAAAGTCCCCTGGTAGATCTTTATTCCCTCTTGTTCCAGTACTGCTTCCTCCACCCAAGTTTTGGTTGGCTTGAGGGTTTCTGCTGGAATGTCAAAGGGTTCTGCTTCTGCAAGAGCATCTTTGATTGTCGGTCTTTTTCTCTTTGTTGCTGATGACTTGGCGGAATCCATGGATCCTGTAACTCCAATTTCAGAAGTTAGCGTCTTTTTAGTACTGAAAGCCGAAATGAAGCTTTTAACTATTCAAATGACTTGAAAATTGAAACATGAGCTATTCAGGGCCTAAGGATGCAAGGTAGGTGAAAAAATATGCAAACTGGGCTCAAAATCATGCTGGAGACATCATACGCGTATGATGTCTTTTGTGTCAAAATGGCTTCATATTGGTTGTGCTTGTAGCAGGTAGTGTATACATAAGTATCATATGCTTGAATTTGAGTTTGGATCCCATTTGGTCAAGTTTTGGCCAGTTTAGTCCAGTTCAGGCTCTTGGCAAAATTTTGAAAGGGAATTGGATTTTATGATCCAAATGGGATAAAACTTGGTGGTTCACCTTCAAATGGCATGTATATCACTTCTGTTTGGTGGTTGAAGCCCTGAGGTGCCAAAATCACATAGTGAGACATCATACGCGTATGATGTCTTTTAGTGTATTTTTGGACCAAATTTCTCTATAAGCTTGGATTTGGCTTTAGATAGGCTTATTCAGTGGATTTATGAAGTTTGGATAGATTTTGGGCTAAAAATGGCTCTGGAGACATCATACGCGTATGATGTCTTTTTCATCAATTTTTCATGGGATTGGTTCTGTGGACTCCCCATGTACTAGTGAAGGACTGTCCCTACTCAAATCTTGGTTTGGACTTGAGTATGTTGGATTTGGGCTAAAATAGGCTTTGGATGAAGGATTTTCCCTCAATTGGGCTAATGGGGTGATCCACTTGACCAAATGGTTCCAAACTTCATTTGTAACATGTATTAGATATATATAATGGATGTATGATGTCAAATGAGCAATTTTGGCTCTGTAAGTGCAAAAAGACATCATACGCGTATGATGTGTTTTGTGTCAAAATGGTGCTTTTTGGTTCCAGATAGCTTATAGATGTGTTAATCAACAATCCTACAAAGTTTCAATGAGTTTGGAGTTATTTTGACAAAATTAGGACCAAAAATCAATTTTATGGCTTACTTTGCGTCTTTTTGGTTTTCCTTGGGTTTTCTAACTCCAATTCTCATGATACTTGGTTCATAGGATGTGATTAACATGTGGAATGAGGCTATGCACTCAAATGTTGAAATGGATGTGAAAATCATGCTGTGAGACATCATACGCGTATGATGTCTTTTCTTGAAATGTTGGTCTTTTTGTGCAAAGAATGCTTTGTGCTAGTGCCCTAAGCCCTGCTAACTAGTTTTCAACTTAAAAAGTCATCAGTTTAGCTAAAAAGCCCCCTTATAGGCATTTCAGTCTCCGAAGTCGTCTTTTTGCCTTGGAGTTGAATTTCTTCAACTTTTCTTCTCGAGAGTTGCATTTCCAGCTCATTGGATATGTTTTGAAGCCACCTATTTGGTTGAACTTGACTTTGGCTCACCGTTCTCCATCTTTCTCCATTTGGTTGCCCGAAAGCGTCTTTTTCACCATTGGTAAGTGAATCAGCTTTCTCTTGGGTTTTGCTTGCAAACATAAGTCATCCATGTATATTTGAAGCTGCTTGTGAAGTTTCATTTCATTCGGTCGTCAATTTCAGCCGTTATGCCAAAATGACGCTTTGTGTGTCCGTAGACGAATCGGTTGTTTTGACCCACTTTTGGTGGTCCAAACCTAGAGATACTCCATGGTTGCATTGCCCTTGATGTTGTTAAGCTTCATGAGAAGTTTTGTGTCGTTTCGACAACTTTTTCCTGTTTGCCTCTTGCAGGCTCTGTTGACCTAGGGTTTTTCAAGTTGTTCTTTCTCGAGCTTTGAGTGTTAGAAACCCATCTTCTATGTTAGGGTAACCCACCTATAAGTTCTTGCAAGGTTTGGTTAGGCGGTTGTGCCCCTACCTAGCGTTCCTCCCCATTCCCCGTCTGCTCTTGTTTCTTGGTTTTGGTCAGTTTTCACGACAAAAGTTAACGATAAGCATCAAAAGCTTATGGCAACGAGTCTACCTCTCATGTCTGGTGTCCTCTGAGCTCTCGTAGCAGTCGTAGAAGGCGGTAGAAGGTCGGATGCTCCTGTGTGCTCTTTGCTCTCTCCAAGAAGGTAATAGTGGAAATGAGCTTGAAAGTGAAGTGAAAAATACTTAACTTCGGACTTCCTGGATCACTTGTTACCAAATTCAACATGTGCTCCTATCTTGTCGTGAAATGCACTTTAAGATTTGAAATTTCTCAATTTGGACTCCGTTTGACCTGTTTCTGAGAAATCTGTCCACTTTTGCCAAAATTCTGTCATTTCGGGCTTTCCGCAACTTTTTCAGAATTGTACCCAATTTTTACCATGGATTTCCCTTGTCATTAGGACCATCACCGTCTATTCTTTTCTTTTTTCCGATCTCGTTTCACCTGCTTTTTTATTTTTCTTTTATTTTTATTAAGAAAATCATAAAAATAAGGGAAAATAGCAAATTGAAGCCAAAAAATTCCAAACATACACGATAAATAGCTGGTAACCCTGTGTATATGAATATACACTTATTTGTGATTTCTGGACTTGGATTACCACTTTTTTCCACTTTATAGCTCCAAAAACACTCTTATTTAGTGATATTTACACGTCTAGAGACCCAAATTCATCATTTGATCTCTTCTTGTTGCAAAACAAGGTATATAAGGGCATAAATATTATCAATATCCGCAATCAAACATAAAAATTACAAAATCATGTAAGACACTGCCCTTGTAATATAATTTTTTTGTTTTTCTTTGTTTTTGGCACTTGTAGCTGCTTTGTAACTCCTGTATACCTGTATACCTCCCCACCTCCTAGTCTGAGTCCTCCCGGACGACTATGAAGTGTCTGTGGGCGAAGCATTGTAGTTGTTTTGGTCATAAGTTCCCGATGCAATTGCAGAGCGATGATACAACAGTCTTTCCAGTAAAGCTGCTCTTTGTTTGATTGAAGGATTGTTGGTCGGGTTTTGGGTTGGTGATACTTCGGTAGTAGAATCAGTAGATGGATTCTTCTTTACTTTGTTGTTCTTTTGCACAATCCAAATCTGCTTCCGCTTCACTTGTGCTTGCCACCAAACTCTTTGCGACCCAAACCTGCTTTGTCCTTTGTGTTGATTTCCTCGCCTTGAAATACCTAGGAGTTTTCGTTGATTGTACTGAAGGGAGTTCTTGTTTACAAATCTTTGGGATCCAAATTTTCTTGCTATAGCTTTGTGCCGTCATGAACTTCTTTGGAATCCAGATCTGTTTCACTGTCCTTGATTGTCTGGAATCACTCTGTTGTCTGGTATTGAAGACTCTGTTTTCCACTTTTGTTTTCTCTGGCACCATCTTTTTTGGTCTCCATATCAACTTTGACTCCGTTTTTTCCCAAGGTTGAGCTGTTATATTATTGCTTGTCTTCCTTATCCACTGTTGAGAATTCCTCGTCGAAGAGTAATCCGGTTGTATAGAAACTTTTGGTTGCCATTGCTTCTTCTTTTTCTCTGGTGGTTGTTTACCTTTGTGCTTGGATTCTTCCTTTGGAGCTGGCTCTGTTTCTTTGGTGAACTTAACTGATTGGCTTTCACCTTCGTATTTGATAAGCACTGATTTAGAACTCCAGTCAATCATTGCATTGTATTGTTTCTGCCATGGTTGTCCTAGCAATAATGGTTGTTGTGTAGCTTGGTCTTCAACCACGTAAAACATATGAGGATACACATATTGGTTAATCTGTAGATGTAAAACTATGCATCCGACAGTTTTGATTGAATTCTCAGAGTAACTCTTTAACTCTTGCTTGGCAGTTAGTAGTTTAGTGTCATTTGTCAATTGTCTATACAAACTGAGTGAAAGTAGGTTAGCTTGAGCTCCTGAATCCAATAGTGCTCTGGCTTTGATTTGGTTGGTTCCTACATTGCATTCAATGATGGGTTCTTCTTTGTCATTATCCAGTTCTGTTATACTGACTGCGTTTATTCGTAGTGCTCCTTCATTGCGCTGTTTCTGACGCAGTAGTCTTCTTTTCTCCATTTTTTCCTTCGCCTCGGCTTGCGCTTCCTCCACAATCTTTTTCTTTTTCTGGACACGTAGCTTTTCTTGATGTATTTTGAGAAGCATGTCTTGGGTTAGCGGCAAAAGATACTTTTTCACTCTGCATCCACTAATCCAATTGGGCATTTCTTCTCCGTCTAATGTAGCAAGCTTGACGGCTCCACTTGGTGATAGATCTTTAATCACCAGAGGTCCCATCCCTCGCTTTTTAAGCTTCTTAGCATGCTGTTTTAGAGTGTAAACTAGGACATAGTCCCCAACCTTAAACTCTTTAGTCCGCACATGCTTATCAAAAAATTCCTTTTGTCGCCTTTTTTGAGCGTAGATAGAAGCTACTGCTTTTAGGCGAAGCTCATCTAGCTTTTCCAGGTCATCTATTCTATCAGAAAGCTCGTGCCCTGTCCACTCTAGATCCTTAGCCACCCTTAATGTTGAAATCAAGAATTCTATTGGTAAGATAGCATTTAGCCCAAAAACCATGTTATATGGGGTCGTTCCTATTGATGTTTTATATGCTACCCTATATGCCCATAATGTTGAATGCAACTTCTGGTCCCAGTGAGTTCTCGACTCAAATACAATCTTCGTAAGGACCGTGCATATGGTTTTGTTTGTTGCTTCAGCTTGTCTGTTTGCTTGTGGATGATACGGGGCTGATTTCCTATGGATTACCATGAATTCATCTAGAAGGATCTCTATCACTTCATTTATAAAATGTGTGCCTCGATCACTCACAATTTCTATTGGCAATCCATATCGTACAAAGACGTATTCATATAGAAATTGTGCCGTGGTCCTGGCATCTGCTTTTTGAGTTGCCTTTGCTTCGACCCACTTTGTTAGATAGTCTGTAGCCACAATGATGTATTGTGCATGAGTCTTATATGCAGGAGGTGAAATGGGTCCGACATAATCAATCCCCCATTTTGCAAAAGCTCTTGCTCCCATCATTGGTCTAAGCGGCATATCATCTCTTTTAAGTGGTACTTTGGTCCGCTGACAGTCATCGCACCGTTTAACGTATTCCTCGCGTCCATATGTAATGTTGGCCACCATATTCCTGCGGCTAAGACAAGTTTTGTTGTCTTATCACTTGAGAAATGGCCTCCACCTACTCCTCCATGAGCTTGTTCTAGGATTATCACATACTCAGACTCTGATGCGCAAATCCTAAGCTGGTTGTCTTTACCTCTCTTATAGAGTTGATCTCCTATTAAAGCGTAATCTCTAGCTTCTGTCTCTACAGATTTCTGACGAGCTTTTGACGTTCCTTCTGGGAAAGTTCTATTTGTGAGATATTCAACAATATACTGACTCCATTCTAGCGATCGTTATCTGATATAATGTCGAATACTCTGCTGGCGGTTTTGATGAACATACAATACATACAGTGACATATTCATGTACGCTTTCTTTCATTCCTGGCCAATAGACTCCCAATTGTAACAAATTCCTATATGTGTTCCTTCTTGAACAATGAAATGCACATTCCTGAACATGTGCTTCGCGTAGATATATATTATATTCCTCAGGATTGATGCATAGTCGTAAAACATGATCATTTCCCAATTGATACAACCTTCCTGCAACCAATTGAAGATTCTTGGATTGCTGAATAGCAATATGTTTCTGGTTGTATTCTCTCTATCGAACTCTCCTCCATAGGTTAATAGGTTAACGACATTTTGAGACCACTTCGGTATCATTTCTATGTTGAACAAGTACGCGTCTGGCATGTCGTCATCTACTCCTATAGGGTCTTCTCCATTCGTCAATCGCGAAAGATGATCAGCTCTAAGATGTGTTTTTCCTTTCTTTACTACTACCGTGAAGTCGAATTCCAGTAAGATAATGAACCATCTCACTATTCTCCCGGTATTGCATGGTTTATTCACTAGGTAGAGCAAGGCTTGGTGATCCGTAAAAAACACAAACTTGTTGGCTAGAAGATAATGCCGAAATTTCTTCACAGCATATATCATTCCTAATCCCTCTCGCTCTGTTGTGGTGTAATTCTTCTCTGCATTGTTGAGCTGTCGACTGGCGTAACAGATAGGAAAATCCATGTTTCCTTCTTCTGGCTGAGCCAAATGCATCCTATTGCATATGCCGAAGCATCTATATGCACATGGAATATCTTCTCCCAATCTGGTGATTTCAAGACTGGAGCAGTAATGAGTGCCTCTTTCAATTTCTTGAACGATTCCTCACACTCCTCTGTCCATTCAAAGTTCACTATTAGCCTGTAAAGTGGTTGGCCTATTATAGCGTACATGTAAATGAATCGTCTATAATATCCGCAATGTCCCATAAAGCTCTGTACTTGTTTCGCATTGGTTGGTCTAGGCATATCCACTATAACTTTTATCTTCTCTAAATCCGTGGATATTCCGTTTTGTGAGACAATATGTCCCAGAATTCTGCCCTGTCGGACCATAAACACACATTTCTCAGGATTGAGACAAATGCGATATGTCCTACATTTCTCAAATACTTTTCTTAGGTGTTCTAGATGCTCATCTCTCAGAAGAGAATGTACACATAAGTCATCCATGTATATTTCTAGAAACAACCTTAAGTATTCTTTGAAAGCATGCGTCATCAGCCTCTGGAAGGTTGCGGGAGCATTGGTTAGACCAAAAGGCATAACCCGATAAGCATAAATTCCCCACTCCGTTGCAAAAGCTGTTTTATGTTGATCTTCCAGTGCTATGGCTAGCTGGTTATATCCTGAAAAACCATCAAGAAAAGAGTATGCTGTTTTCCCTGATACACGCTCTAGAACATGATCAGTTATCGGCAGGGGATAATTGTCCCTGATTGTTGCAGCATTCACTTTCTTTAAGTTGACACACACTCGGAGTTTTCCGTTCTTCTTGGGTACCACCACAATCGGAGATACCCAATCGGTGTGTTCAATCTCGTATATGAATTCAGCTTCCATTAGCTTATCTATCTCTTCTTTGATTCGCTTAGCAAACGTATCATTATATGTGTATGGTCTCTGTCTGCTAGGCTTTGCGTCTTGTTTCAGTGGGATTGTGTGTTGGCATATCGATGGGTCAACTCCCTTTAAGTCCTTATAAGACCATGCAAACACATCCCTATACTCTCTGAGAAGACTCAAAAGTCTCTCTTCCTCGCCTGGAGACAAATCTGTGGCTATGTACACCGGTCTAGGTGGCTCACCTGGAGCTGCTAAATCAACTTTTTTTGCATCCTCCGGTCCGTCATAAGATTCGTTCTCCTTTCTCTCTCGAATAGGTTGGGTTAATACCACCTTCCTATCCTCTATTGTGAATTTCCTATAGTGAGAGGGAACATCCATGTTTTCCTTGATTTTGGCGTTTTCGTCCTCTCCACTCTCAATTTCTGTCGTCCAAACTTCTTTCAGAGTTTTCTTGAGCTCTCTGTACTTGTTTCTACGTTCTAACTTGGACTCCGTGTGTTCTCTGTTGCGCTTGTTCTTTTCTTTTTTCTGTTTCAGTTTTCGTTCCATTCCTTTGAACTTGATTTCTTGAGCCTCTTTTGTCTTTTCGTAAGCTCTTTTGATCATTGCCTCTCATTCTTCCAGAAATCTTGTCCTTAACACAATCTTCCGCCTTTACTAGCATTAGGAATTGATTTTTTCCTCTTATTCTAGGCATCGGATTGGTTCTAACCCCCTTTGTTTTTTTCTTTGCTCTATAGCGTTTCTGGCGTTGTTTAGTTTGGTTCGGAAAATCATAAAATCGGACATCCATTATAGTTTCTTCGTTTCCGCTTGAATTGTCCGTTGACTCGTTGTCTGCTTCATTTCCCCACTCTGGATGATCGGGAATGTCGTGAAACACCTCTTCTTCATCTTCCTTTTCCAGTGTATCGTTCTTTTCAGTTTCTTTTTCGAGTACAGTTCTCAACATGAAGTACGGAACCACGTCGTACCCGTCCTTGTCGCAAAATTTTGTTGTGGGACCATCCGGAATTGCACAAACATCTAGGGTTGCTAGAATGTGTGTCCATTCTAATGGTTCAAGCGTGTCCTCTGGAAAGGGTTCTCCTATATAAGTTTCGTCTTCGATAGCCCTTTCTAAAACACATTCTTCTCGTTTCAGACTTCCACATTTCGAAGCTCCACACATCCATAACTCCTTGGGTTTACCTAACCAAGCTGGAAATTCGGATCCCGCCAAAGTAGCTGAATCAAACTCCTCTACCGGTGTTCGGTTCACATCTTTGTAGCTATGGTCTTTCAGGTTCACACGTGTAGTGGTTTCCATATTTCTCAGGTATATGTGATCGTAGCCCCAATCCTGGACCATTTTCAACTGTCTCATGAATGGTCTTCCCAGTATGATATCATAGTTATTCTCCTTGCCAAAATCGACAATAGCAAAAGTATGTTCGTATTCAATGCCGCAAGAAGTCACTACAACTTTCTCTAATAACCCCATAGGTTTCTCCATGTGTCCATCTGCTAATTGGAGTTTCAACCTAGTCTTCCTTATTGCTGGTTTCCCCCATTTTTTCCAGATTTCTTTTGTAGCAATGGCTACCCCAGCTCCGCTGTCTAGTATTGCCATCGTGTTCACTCCTTGGAATTCAACTGGTAAGGTTGTATTCCCCTCTTCACCTTCGCAATACTCTCCGACCTTGTTTAAGGGTACAGGCTTAGCGTTCTTTTGTGGTTTACTCAGCTCTTGTATTCCCTCTTGTATCCCAAATTTCTCCAAGCATTTTCCTACAGTGGTCCACATATGTGGTCTTAGCCTCAAAAGCTCAGCTAGAGTGATAGTGCATGTCACTGGTGTTGACAAGATCTCTATCAATCCTTGCGAGTCCATGACTTTTTCTGATGAGATTCTTCGTGAGGGAAGTGCTCTAATCTCGGATTTTGCTTCATACTCTCCTAAGTATGAAGGTAAGGTATTCAGTGAATGAGGTTTGCTCTCCATTGTTCTAACAGAGCCCCCATCTCCCCAGTAAGATTGCAGATCCAAGTCCACTTGAGATCCTGCCTCAAATTCCACTATGGGAGGATTCCTGATGTCCTTTTCCCAATTTGTCTGATTAGCTTGGCAACTTAGCTCGTTTGCAAAGTTTGCCTCTCTCACTTGTTTCCAAAATTCATTGTAATCCTCATCTCTTCCGTAAGACCTCTGTATGACTGGATGAAAACTCTCTATCTCCTGATCGGTTGTGTTCAATACTATGCGGTCATCCTTGTGTGTATTTTCAGGCTTTTGTGCACTGGGAGTCTTTTCAGCTACCCGTGAAACGATAGTCTCTTGCTGAATTGGGTTTTCCGTTCCACAATTCATTGTTTCTTTTGGTGGTTCTAATAAGGCTTGTGCAGTCTCGATCATTCTCTGGCACATTTCAAGTCTCTGCTTTTCCAATTCCGCGTTTGGGTATGTCATCCACCTCTGTTCTTGTGTTTGGTTGTTCTTTAACCTAGCTTCGTAAGCTCTCATCAGTGCGTCCAATGGTTCGTGTACTTTGTCGACTAGCACTGATCCCCCTGAGCTTAAGCTCGTTGTTTCTTTGATACTCTTTTGTTTCGTTCTTTCCGGGCTCATCTCTCGTTTCCCGTTTTGACTCTCAAGTTTTTCTAATCTATCTTTAGTTTGCTTTAGTTCCTCAGCTAGAATAGCGTCTTCACGTTCTTTTCTCAACTTCATGCGTGCTTTTCTAGCTTTCCATGTGTTTTTCTGACTCCGCGGTCCTTGACTAACCACTTCAGTCGCTAACTTTCCATTCTCAGGTTCTCTAGTGGTTTTCTTAGCTTGAGCTCTAGTAACAACTTGCGTTGGTATCAGAGTTTCATTTTCAGACCCACTGCTGGTAGGAATAGTTTCTAGCATATTCAATGTCGTCTTTTGCACTTTGTTTGGATTCTTTGAACAATCCTCAATGAAGTGAGTAACCCCACACTCAGTGCAATAAGCGTTAATTCTAATGATTTCCGTATGTGGACAAACATTCATCAGATGGTCACCTCCACACTTGTAACAGGGTCCTAGTGCTGGTCTTGGTCCCATTTGATTCGTCCTTTGTGGATAGGATGGTCTTTGTCCTGTTAACCCTCCATGAGCTATGAACATCAATGTTCTTGCGTCCAAATTGTATCTCTCTTCATCAGAAGCACTTGTAACTGTTGGTATTCCAACATTCCCATCATGCCCCATGGTTCTGGTTGTTTGGGTTCTTCTGGTGGGTAATACACAGTTGGAGACATGTGTGCACCAGATTCTTCATAATAGGCTTGAACAGGCACTAAGGCTTGTTCTTCCTGATTCTCTAAGGTTGGTGCATATCTAATGCCCACTGGTCTTGCTCCTGGTAAAGGTGGTTGTTGTCCCAATACCGGTTGCGGTCTTTCTATCCCCATAGGTCCTGGTACATTTCCCGTTGGGTATCGAGGTACTGGATGTACCTGAGGTGGTGCTAATTGAGCAGGAGGTGCATACTGACGCTCCCTTACATACCCTTTGTTGTAATAGCACTCCTCTGTTGGATGGTTTGTCCATTTTTGTTCAATAGCACACCATTTCAGTGTTTTTGGCAATGGTTTTTGGTATGGTGCCATCCTTTTTAGAGCATCTTCTATCATTTGCTCTACATTTGGCATGGTTGTTGTTTGAACATTCTTTTTAGTGGTAGTCTCGCTCGCTACGGAGGAAGAGCTACTGGATGCAAAATCTGTATCCGCTGACACCTCTCCATAAACCGTACAGTTATCCACTAAGTACAATGCTTCTCTCGTTACTTGCTCGAAACTTGTACAAGCTTTCAAGTGCAAGTCCTTCTTGAGAGTGTCGTTTCTCAATCCCTCAATAAAGAGAACAGATAGTCTGTCATCTTGTGGTCGTTCACGTACTGGACATCTCTCAATGTATTGTTTGAAGCGAAGTGAAGCTTCCTTCACTTTTTCGTGTTCTCTCTGTTTAAAAGCATATATTTGTGAGACCGTATTGTGCTTAATCCCTCGTTTTGAGAATTCCTCAGCAAACTCTCTTAGCAAATGGTCAATGTCATGGAATCCCCCTATGTTCAGTGGTTGAAACCATGTCAATGCCGTACCTTCTAGAGTAAGACCAAATCCCTCGTATTGTGTATGGAAATCTGTTATCTGCTCAGCTCTTAAGACTTGCTTAAAGAGTGACACATGTGCATACGGATCTCCTGAACCACCATACTTCTTTGGCATACACTTCGCTACTTGAGATGGTCTCATACGTCTATGGTCTGCTACCAATCTCATTGCTCCTGTGTCCCGGCTAAAGCTTTCTCTAGCATCATGGACTTCATGGGTTACCCTTGTCGGTTCCCCCGCCCTGAATCTACTACTAGGAGGTAAATGTGATGGTTCCGCTTCGAACCTTGGACCTGGAGTGGTATACGTGGGGATTGGAACTGCACTACCTCGATTCGTATCCATTGACTCTCTGGAATGTAATGATCCCATTGGTCCGGGCTTCGAGTACTGAGGTTGACTGAAAGAGTCAGCAGCCTGAGTTCTTTGTCCTCCTGTCGTCATTGGGTTTTGCACTCCATTTGTTGGTGCTGGTCTTTGTGAGCTAGAAGTAACATAATACTGATGTAGTGGTCCCCCAAAGTATGTATATCCTTCTAATTCTTTCTTGCCCATTGTTGAGTATTGCCTGCCATACTTGTCGTAAGCGGCAATTTTCACTTCCGATCCCTCTGTGTAGGTAAAGACATAAAGTCTTTTTTGGTCTGTCAACTCTCCGGTGTAGGGTTCTTCACATCTATAATAGAGATCTTGCTCCCCATTATTATATTTGTATAGCCCCACATAGATGTTATCAGTGTTGATCCTTGTAGTTTCATTCTCTCTTCTTAACCTCGCATCAGGGAAGTTCATTATTGGTGCTTTCTCCTCAAGTTCTTCATCTACTTTGGCTTTGGTGCCCATCAATCCCCACTTGTCCACAATGTTAGGGTTTAGGACTACCAAGTACATGGTACCCTCGTCATCTAGATATCTATCTCCGCTATAGCTCACAGGCACTAAGTCCTTGAACTCACTAGGTCTCTCTTCTATCTTTACACAATAGCGGTCCATTCCATCTTTGTAGATCTTGGCACCTTGCTCATTGTCGTACTGGTATTTTATGAACAATAGCTTCATTGTGGCGGAAGGGTTTGATGATCCTGCTGCCATATTTTCTCTGTTGTTCAGGTTCAAGTGTTCCAAGTGTTCGGTGAAAATCTCGTAAGATCTCTCCGAAGAAGTATCAAAGACACTTCCTTCAAAGATCGGCTCTAATGGTTGCACCCAACTTTGGTTTACACTTCCCTCGGTTGATATGACACTTGCTGGTTCCCCTTGTTTTGGTTGGTTATTCTGGAGATTCCTGCCCGATCTCAAATTCATCAATTCCCCTAAAGGACTTTAACTTTTCCGTCTCGGCAATTTGTTTTCCCAAGTTTTTGTGGTCAGAATTGATCCAAACTGATTGATACTTGGTCAATTGTTTAATCTTGTCAGTTGGACAACTTCTGTTTCATCAAGTGAGAATTTTGTTGCAGTTATGCTGAAAAAGACATTATACGCGTATGATGTCTTTTTTCACAGATTTGACTATTTTGGTTATGCTCACTCTCAGTAGCCCCCTTATGCTCTGTCCACTCACAAAATTCAGTTTGAACTCTGTTTGAGCAAGTTATGGCTAATTTAGGCTTTTCTTGGCAATTTTCCGCTTTTGACTTGTTTTTTTGGTCAATTGTGATCCAAATGGATGAAACTTGAAATATAACCTCTAGACAGCTATTACAATGGATCTGTGTTGGCAAAGTATCAAAATATGTCCAAAATTAGGTCAAAGACATCATACGCGTATGATGTCTTTTTCATCAATTTGGGTCAAGACTTGATATTTATGCTTCCTACAGTGCTTGTAACAATCTTGTCAGGTCAGATATCAAAAATAAGCAGTGGATGTGCCAAAAGACATTATACGCGTATGATGTCTTTTGTCCCAGATTTTGACTATTCTTGGTTTTAAGCCTTCTCCAATGTTTATAATTGAGTTTCAAGTGTTTTTGTCAGGTTTGAATGTAAAAACAAGATCTGAATCCAAAATTTCCTCTTCTTTGCGTTTCTTGGACTCCGACTTGTCTTTTTGGGTTTCTTTGAGTGTTAATGCTCTTGTTTTAAGTTGAAATTAGGGTATAACCCCCCTTTGAACACTCTGGTAAAGTCAAAATTTCTGTTTTGGTCTCTGTTTGGTCATTTAGACATCATACGCGTATGATGTCTAAAGTTGCAGATTTCCAGTTTTTTGGCACAGAATCCTTCCTAAATCTTTCTCTAGTGCTCAGCAACTCCCAGATACACAGAAAATTTCTCTGACTTTTGTTTATTGCAAGTTTCACTACTAACTCGACGGTTTAGTGATCTAACATGCAATCAACCATATCAAGCAAATACTCCAATGATTACTAGCTCCAGATCAGGATCAAATGAAGTCCTACCTAAGCTATTCCTAATCATAAAATGGGTTTGGTAATTGTGATTTTAAAGAGATCCACTACCACTCACGGACTAGCAAATTCTTCTTCTATCAACAACTACTCAACACCAACAAAACAACAAACAAATCTAAGCTAATCTAAAAATACTGTCAACACGGGAGACCCAGAATACCCCACTTCCTAGTATCTCTCGAGATCTTCGGAGTCCACCACTCCTAGATCTTTTCTAACTAAAGTATACAAAGTAGTTTATACGACTCACCTCGTAGGATTAGTCTAAGGTCACCTACTTAGGGCTCTCGTCCCCGGCAACGGCGCCAAATTTTGGCGGCTCGCCATAGCATAGGCACTCTCCCACAAATCTATCAATCCGGAGAGAGAGAGCTTGACCCGGCTAGGCTTGGAGGCAACACACAAAGAATGTGCAGAGCGTCATCGATGCAAAGATTGAAGGATTACAAGAGCGTGCATCTCCAATGCAAATAGAAATCATCCCAAAACAACTAATGCTAATCGCACATCAAGCATCAATTCAGCAATCATCTACACACATCAAGCAACGAAGTGGAAACACACCAATCTTGGAATCTCTCAAGCACAACTCTAATTACATGCGTTGACGATTAAGCACACAAGATCGCATTCAGTCGGCCACCCCAACCATGCCCTCATGGTGGTCCAAATCAAGTCACACATAATCAAATCAAGCTCAAGGCTTCTTAAAACCTACACACACACAAGCACACCATTAGAGGACAACTCTAATCCCTCAATCACGAACGCCCACTCCGCTTAATCGAGAGAGTTAGATAAGGACTCCACTAATTGGATCTCTCGCATAAGTAAGAGTTAGATTAGAGAAGATCAACACTTCAAAACAATGAAGGAAAGTAGAAAACATGATTGACAACATAATGAAGACTAGATTAATTAAGAGAGGATTACACTAATTACATGTGATTAGCACTAGCCTTCTAAGCATGGGCATTAAGCTCAAAGGCTAGGCCATCAAGACCTCCTCTAGGGAGAGAGTTCTCAAAAAGGACCACTCAAGAATGACCTCTCATTAAGCATAGGGCTCTTTTATAGCTTTGGGCCTCAAACCCTTCAACTATGGGATAAAGTGAGCTCTCTAGCCTAGACTCATACAACTTGGAACCTAAATAAGCCCAAGCCCTATACATTGAAAAGTAAAATACTGTGCACTATGGCACATCCACAGCTTGGTGCATCATTGGTGTAGTCTGTGTTAGCCGCTGCTAACAGCTACTTTGGAAGCTGGATTACACTATTGTTTGAAGCATGGGGTTAGAAGGTTGAGCATAAAAGGTGATGCCTTGTAGTTGTAAGCAAGTGCTGGGTGTTGTGGAAGAGCAAGAACACCTCATTGAAGGAAATGTGCTCAGAATAAAGGCCTGTTAAAAAAGTTCGAAGTATGGAGCATCAAAACACATTGAACGTGCTCTAAATGGCGAGGCACATGAAGCAGCTCAAAGCATGATTAGGGAGCTATTTGTGTTGAGACCACTTTACCTCTTTATCATGGCCGAGAAATTTTGGCTCAAGAAGAGGAGTTTTTGCTAACAGGAATCATTCCAAAGGAGATTCAGAAGTCTAAGAAGTTGGTTTTGTGCGTAGAGCATACAGGTACAAATTGATTGGTGATGTCTTATACATGAAAGGGGCTGATCTCATGTTGAGACATGTACCTTGGAGGGAGGAGCTTTACAGAGTGTTGGAAGAGAATCATGAAGGCGCATGTGGCAGCCATTTTGCTCTAAAGATCACTTTGCAAAGATCTTGCAAGAGGGGTATGTCTGGCCTAGTTTACACAAGGATGTTCACCATTGGTGTAGGTCTTGCAATAGGTTTCAAACATTTGGGAAGAGAGTGTTGAAGCCAAAGCTACGAAAAACCATTATGGCTTTGATGTGTTTGAAAAGTGGGGAGATTGATGCAATAGGCCCATTACCTATCACAAGCAGAGGCAAAAGCTATATTTTGACTGCATTGGACTATCTCTCTAGATGGGCAGAGGCTATAGCAATAAAATAGATCACTGCAAAGGATGTGGCAAAAATTTGTGTATGATGAAATATGTTGCGAGTTTGGGGTGCCATTGGAGCTACTTTCAGATAAGGGGCCAGGATTTAGAGCTAAACTGCTAGATTTTTTATGCGCAAAGATGAAGATTAGGCACCAGCATACCGCTCCTTATTACCCGCAGTGTAATGGCTTAAATGAAAGATTCAATGGTGGTTATGTACAAATTCTTTCAAAAGTGACAGAGCACCAAGGAAAGAATTGGGATTTGGAATTGCCTAGTGCATTATGGGCTTACCGTACTTCGGTGAAGACAGGTACAGGGTTTACTCCATTTCATTTGGTGTATGGGAAAGAAGCATAATTGCTTTGGAGGTAGAGTTTCCTGCTGTCAAGATGTTAGAGAAGTCTGCTTGGGCCGCCTAGTGATGCGTTCAAACAGAGGCTCTTACAGTTACAAGAGGTTCAGTTGGATAGGATGATCGCATTGGAGCATTATGGACAGATGTAGGATAAGGCTTTGGCAAAGATAAATGAAAAGGTCAAAAGTAAGGTATCAAGAAGCATGACTTGGTTTTGCGCTACAACATTAAGTTGGACAACACCTTCCAAAATAAGTTTCAAATTAAGTGGGAAGGCCCCTTTCAAGGTATGGAGTGTTTCCCGAATGGTACATATCAGTTGGCTAACCTAGATGGGGTTCTACATAAGTCAAGGGTAAATGGATTGCGTCTTAAACTTTATCATGCCAGGTTAATGATGGTCGAGCAGGATGAGCTGTCTGTGGATCAAGCAGTGTTGGTGAAGATGAGGAGACTTGTGACGATGCGAGTCTCATATCACTTTTTGTTGTTGCTGATCATGAATGATCTAGCAGACTAGGGGATGGGCAAATTATGTCAGGAGTTTTTTGGAGCAAGGGATTGCGCATATTTACATACACATGCATGGTGCATCGAATAAAGATTGCCCATTTTCCATAGCCAGGTGGTTATGTGGGGCCCACATGTGTACAGGTAGGACAACATGTACATAGTGCATCAATTTTCACTATTCCAGTACCAATGTGTTTTTTCTACAATAATGAGGAGTTGGTAGCACGTAAAACTTCTCGAGGAAGCTATCCGCAGGTGTGCGCGTATGTCGCACGTGTCAATGCAAGGAACTTGCCGATACAACCGTGTGCGAGCCACAAATGGCTCCAAGCACACAACAAGCCTAAAGTAGTCAGCTCAAAGAAGGCGATGGTGTGTCACACTCACCGCTCTACGCTTGCTTCATGGAGGATTCCTCGCTGCGAAGAAAAGGAGACGCCGCTACGCCGCGCTCAACCGCTTCACCGTTGTCGTGCCTTTGTAATGCTCGATCGCACTCTCTCTCTCTCTCTCTCTCTCTCTCTCTCTCTCTCTCTCTCTCTCTCTCTCTCTCTCTCCTCTCTCTCTCTCTCTCACACACACACACACACACACACACACACACACACACAAACAAGGAGGTGAAGAAGAAGAAGGATGGAGATGGAGATGGAGCAAGAGCACTCTTCTATTGCACAAATGAGAGAATGAGTGAATTTTAGGTTTAGTTTGACTTTTATATGAGCTCGCCCCATTCACAGCCATGCTTAGCCAACTAATCCCTTGAATGTTCCAGTTAGAGTGCGCCTCTCATCGGCGATCACTCTTACCCTTTTCCTATTGGACCGACAAGCCCGGTACCTGACTCTACCACATAAATAATACAATGTCCGCCGTAGGTGATAGGTGTCCGTGAGCCGTGAGGGTTAACATGCCCCCCTTCCTGATGTAGATTCCGTCCTCGGAAGCTATTGAGTTGAAGCTCGTTGGTCAAGGTGGAAGAGCATTTGAGATGAATGTCCATAGCCTTCTTCAGTCACTGCAAAATCAAACAACATTGTCACAGTAATTGCATTCTCATAAGCAATTAAAAAGCATATGCAGTTTTAGGCAAAACAAATTGATTGGTAGCAGAATTTAAAACAATTTGTCAGCAATAAACATTAAATTGCAATGTAATCAAATGCATAAACAGATGTAAAGGTAAAAAATTAAACAAGTTTGGGGTCGCTAATTTAACGGTCGAAAGGCACTAGAGATCGACTATTAATACCATGGGTAAGCTTCTTAATTTTCTCTGGTCAATTAAGTTGTTTAATCACGAGAGCCAAGTATTTCATGTTCGAGGGCTGACTATAGGCTATACTAGAAGACCTTGTAGTTAAGCTACGATAAAAGGAATTTCTCATGAAATCATCGCCTGACTGATTACCTTTTCTTTGACCCCCCAAAGTCTTTCCACGGTGATTCAATTTTGATGTGTGTGCTTATTTTGTATGCCTGGGTTTTTTGCTTTTCAAGGAAAGCGCCCACACTGGGAACCTCTAGGGCTCTAGTACCATAGGCGATACATGTGAGTGAAGTACCCAATCAAGCTGAGATTTCTGTTCCAGCTTAAGATTTTACATTGTGGCACTTTGATTTGTTTTTGTTTGTTCGTTTTCAGCATTTTAATTTTGTAACTTTGGGGTCATATAACACTGATACACCTCCCAGGCTCATCACACAAGTAAACTCCCTTTATAATACTTAAGCTGAAGGTCAATAGGGTCAAGCCCACTATAAATCCCTAGTACATTTCACACAATGCTGCTTAAATCGGATTAAGAACCTAAGTAACCATTGATTATTAGGAAGGCATTCCCCATGGTATTAAGAGAAGATATCTAACACCAAACTTGGTCAAACTAGCTTACTCGGACTGCTTGATTTTTAAATCTATACAAGTGATTATGACAAAAAATTCATTGAATTTAATGTTTGGTACTAAGCAAATACGCTGAATATTATGCTACAATCACAATCAAAGCAGACAAACATGGATGCAAAAAGATAAGGGGCAATGCTAATGGACAAGAAACACCTGTTTGTGTCGATGGTCGCGCTTGATTTGAAGAGTGAGTCGAGATAAAGATTCCATGAAGGTCCAAATCCTAACAACAGCAACACGTTCCTGTACACACTAAGAAACACAAGGAATACCTCTAGGAGGCACATCAGTGGGAAAAAAGAACTTTGCTAATCACTCAATTCTAAAACAAAAACACTCCTATTGTATTAATCCTACTTACCCTCCATCACTCAAGTGATGAGGATCAAAGGTGTTTTATGACATAGGTTTCTTTTCAGTGTACCGAATGTGAATGTGTAGGTCTGGGTCAAATGTTTTGACTTTTATTGTGCATACTCATTTGCTAATTGCTCTTGCTCTTTATTATTTTGTTTTTTTGTGAGTATAAGGCTTTATATATACATTCCCTAAGATTGGAGATTGAGAAGTCAGGGAGGAAGGTTGAGAGGGAAGCAAGTGAATGATGGATGTCAGCAAACACTCCCCCCTTCCTTGGGTAGATCATACCGTTTGAAATGAGCTTGTCACCCTTTGAAACCAATCGTTCCAGTTGGTAATAGGTGAGGATTTTTTCCAGTAGTTTTCTCTTACCTTAGGTGCCTCGTCAAGTTGCAAGGGTGGTAAGGTACTCTCCCAGGATCGAACTTGAAGTGGTTCATTAGGTGATTCTTGAAAACTGGGAGGTGTGGACTCCTTTGTAGATTTATGGAGGTCCACTATTGTAGGTTGAGGCTGTGGAGAACCTTTTACCTCTATGGATGCATTACATGAGGAGCTAGAAGCTTCATGGGACTCCCCCTTCCTGAGCTAGGTGGAACAAATCGTTCTTTCTTTGGTATCCAAACTAGCTCTGGAGTGGGTGTGTAGCATTCTGTGATTTTTTTCTTTCCACGATCATGATTTGTTTTGGAGCTACATGATTGGGCTCGCATGGGTCAGGTGACAAGTAAGAACGCAATCTACGTTTTGGTACCCAGATTTTGATCATTTCCTTGATAGTAGCCTTGGGCTTCCAATAATCGTTTAGGGATCCAACACCACATTCTCTTACATTTCTTGGGGCGAGTGGTATGTTTTCTTACAAGGCTTCTGTTTTTTAGCACTAGCCATGGTCGCTAAAGAAGCTTTAGGGACCCACTTGTATGTTTTCTTTGTTACATGAGGATGAGTCTTGTCAAAAGCTATATACATTGCTTGTAGCATATTTAAGGGTACGGGAATTTCATCCCCTTCAGGTGTTACCCAGTTGTCCCCCTATTTCCCAAGTGTCTATGGTTGCTGCTAGGTGGACCCAATCCACATTGTTCGATTCAGTCATCCCAGGTAGTACATCCATATAAGGAGAATCTTCCCCCATCATCAGTGTCCGCTTTACACGTGTAACAATACTGCAATGGGGCCGAGTGAACTGTGGTGTCAGATCTATGATCAATTATAAACTTGTTTCCTAGAGGATGTGCTCGACCCGTCACAAGATCCACTCGAATGACAGAATCTTGGAACTGCAGGTAGACATGGTTTTTAGACTAGTCATGCACCATTTTTTCTCCCTCATGAAAGGACGTCCTAAGATCATCTCTGATGCCATAGTGTGCTTGGAGAAAATCCATAACAATGAAGGTAACTCTTATTTTATGTCCAAAAGACCTTGATCTTGAGATCTTCTAGCATCCAATAGTTTAACAATAGACCCATTGGCCATCTTCACTACTATGGATGTGGTTGCAAGGTGAGGTCTTCCCATAGTTTCCCAGCAATTTTTAGTCACAATGCTAACCCCAGTGCCACCATCAAGGATTCCCTTCACATTAATCCCTTAGTAGTGATGGTATAGTCGCATTAGATTCATACACCCTCAAAGTATTGTCCCAACTTGTTAACAGGTATTTCTATAACAAGGTCTCATCTAGGTTGGTTGTGGATCTAAGTGTTCCTCCTCTATTGGCATCTCCCCAGCTCCATCCATCTGTGCAAATTGTGGTAGCCCAAACTCAAGTTCTCCATTGAGGAAGGCT